>NW_021833094.1:60000-67500 GCF_006345805.1 Octopus sinensis
CAGTGTTACTCTTTTACTCTTTCTCTCTTTTACTTGGTTCAGTCACTTGACTGTGGCGATGCTGGAGCACCGCCTTTTAGTCTAGCAAATCGACCCCAGGACTTATTCTTTGTAAGCCTAGTACTTATTCTATTGGTCTCTTTTTGCCGAACCGCTAAGTTACGAGGACGTGAACACACCAGCATCTGTTGTCAAGCGATGTTGGGGGACAAACACAGACACACAAACTTATACACACACACACACACACACACACATATATATATATATATATACACACACATATATATATACGACGGACTTCTTTCAGTTTCCGTCTACCAAATCCACTCACAAGGCTTTGGTCGGTCCAAGGCTATAGTAGAAGACACTTGCCCAAGGTGCCACGCAGTGGGACTGAACCCGGAACCATGTAGTTCGCAAGCAAGCTACTTACTACACAGCCACTCCTACGACTATGCTATGCATCCTGACCACAAAGGAAACAATGTACTATTGCTACCACAAAACACACCATCCGAATCTGTCCCCATCCATACGGTCAAGGTCGCTTTTATTCCGTTAGTTTTTTTTATCAATCGACAAAGACGGCGAGTATTTAGATGAATGCAGATAGATAGAGGGTTTGTCCAGTCAATCTTTAGAGTGAATTAAGGGAGATCAAGGAAGAGTGAGTGTCGGAGGGAGTGACAGAGAGAGAGAGAGAGGGGAACAAAATGAAGAAGGAGAGAGTGTGAAAGGCAAAGAAATTGGGGGAGGGTAAGAGAGGCGATGAGGTAAAGAGAAAACTTTAGAGAGAGAAGCGTGAAGAATGTGAGAGAGAGAGAGGGGGGGGAGAATGAAGAATGGAGTGAGAGAAAGGGGAGAGGGAGAGGGAGCGGAGACGAAATGGAAATAGAGAGAGAAGATTATAAAGGAAGAATAGGATAGAGGAAGCGAAGGGAGATAAAAGAAAGATGGTATTTGAGAGAGAGAGAGAGAGAGAGAGAGAGAGAGAGAGCGAGAGAGTGAGACAGACAGAGAGACAGAGAGACAAAAACAGAGATAGAGACAGACAGAAGGAGAAGAAGAAGTAGTAGTAGTAGTAGTAGTAGTAGTAGTAGTAGTAGTAGTGTAGTAGTAGTAGTAGCAGCAGCAGCAGTAGCAGCAGCAGCAGCAGCAGCAGCAGTAGTAGTAGTAGTAGTAGTAGTAGTAGTAGTAGTAGTAGTAGTAGTAGTAGAAAAGGGGGAGGAGGAGGAGGAGGGAGAATGACATGCACGAAAAAGTGAAAGATTAATAAAATGAGAGATTGAGATGTGGAAAGAGAGTAAAAGGGAGAGAGAAAAACAAGAGAGAGAGAGCGGGGGGAGAGGGAAGGACAGAGGAGAGAAGGAGAATTAATGATGTATGCGAAGATAGAATGAAATATATAGAGGAGGAAAAGGGTTCACGCTCGAATGAGAGACGGACAGAGAGGAAGGAGGAGAGAGAGAGAACGTAAAGTGAAATGAAAGAGAGAGAGAGAGATAACAAGAATGAGGAGGAGGAAAGATAAATACAATGTGTGAAAGAGTGGGAAGAGAGGGAGAAAGAGAGAAGGAGAAAAGCTAATGAGAGAGAAAGAAAGAAGAGTGAGAGAGAATGAGAGACAGACGGAGAATATGTAGAAAAAGAGAGACAGAGTGATGCAGAAAGAGAGATAAAAAGAAGGGAAAAAGAATGAGTAAGATGGGGAAGGGAGAGAAAAAGAGACAGGAAGAGGGTGAAGAAAGAGAGATGAGAAAGAGAGAGAAGGAGACAGAGAGAAAAGGAGAAAGACACAGAAGGAGAAATACACAGAAGGAGAAAGACAGAGAAGGAGAGTGACAGAGAAGGAGAGAGAGAGAAGGAGAGAGAGAGAAGGAGAAAGACAGAGTGAGAGAGGAGAGAGAAGGAGAAAGAGAGGAAACGAGAAAGATAGAGAAGGAGAAAGAGAGAGAAGGAGAGAGAGAAGAGAAAGACAGAGAAGGAGAAAGAGAGAGAAGAAAGAGAGAAAAACGATAAAGTATAGAGAGGAGAATAGAGAGAAGAAGAGTAGAAGGAGAAAGATAGAGAAGAAAAGATAGAGAAGGAGAAAGGAGAGAAGAAAGAGAGAAAACGAGAAAGATAGAGAAGGAGAAAGAGAGAGAAGGAGAAAGAGAGAGAAGGAGAGAGAGAAAGAGAAAGACAGAGAAGGAGAAAGAGAGAGAAGAAAGAGAGAAAACGAGAAAGATAGAGAAGGAGAAAGAGAGAGGAGAGAGAGAAAGAGAAAGACAGAGAAGGAGAAAGAGAGAGAAGAAAGAGAGAAAACGAGAAAGATAGAGAAGGAGAAAGAGAGAGAAGGAGAGAGAGAAGGAGAAAGACAGAGAAGGAGAAAGAGAGAGAAGAAAGAGAGAAAACGAGAAAGATAAGAGAAGGAGAAGGAGAGAAGGAAGAGAAAAGAGAAAGAGATAGGAGAGGAGAAAGATAATATAGGAAGAAAGAGGAGAAGGAGAGAGAGAGAGAAGAGCGGAGAGAGAAAAAAAAGAGAAAGACAGAAGTGGTATAGATAAGAGATCAGAGGAGACAGATAATTAGAAATACAAGAGAAGGAGAGAGAGAGAGAGAGAAGGAGAGAAAGAGAGAGGAGAAAGAGAGAGAGAGGAGGGGGATAACAAAGAGAATGGATGAAAAGACGAAAGGAGAAACAATGGAGAAATATTGATGTTTTAGTGTTGTAACTGACAACTTTGTGACATTATTGATTGGGAAAAGAATTGATCACATGAGGTGGTGGTAGTATGTAGCAGTATTAGTTATAGTTAGTAGTAGTAGTAGTAGTAGTAGAAGTAGTTGGAGGTGGGGGGTTCAGTTACTATGGCAATTTACTGGGGAATCAACATAATTTCGCATACAACATATCTGAATAGTTATCTCTTTTTCTCTCGTTTTGTTTCTTTCGACGGATAGGCGTATGTGCCGATGCGCACGCGCCCACACACATACACACATGTGTGTGCATATGTATATATATATATGTGTGTGTGTGGTGTGTATTGTGTATGTGTGTGAAGCGTGCACTCTTGCTTATTGGTCCATTATATTATCACTCTCTCTCTCTCTCTCTCTCTCTCTCTCCTATATATATATATATATATATATATATATATATATATATATATATATATGTATGTATAGTTATATATATATATTATGTAATGTATGTAGATATCTAGATAGATAGATAGATATAGATAGATAGATATGTTTATATATATATATATATATATATATAATATAGAGAGAGAGAGAGAGAGAGAGAGAGATCGATTCACATATTCACACACACACACATATGCATATACACCCGTTTCCGATAAAAAGTACAATGCTTCTTCGACGTGTTGAATCAGAATTAGTCTCGGCAAAAGATTTGTCAACAGAACTGCTCACCGAACATGACATTGTTATAAATTATTTAATTGTCTTTTTTGTTCTGTGTGTGTTTTGTTTTTGTTTGTGGTTGGTATGCTATGGTATCTGTATAGTAAAATAAGACATGGAGGGAATTAATATCCACTACATGCGTAATCTCACATTGTAAGTCTTCTACTGCATAATCTTCTGTTTCAACGATTGTAACTCTCATCAGGCGGTGTAAAACAACATTATTTTTGTGTGATAAATTCTGCAGTGGAGGATACAACTAGTTCAAACGAACAAATTTGTTGAGAAACAAACACTTTATATCGCTATGTGCAACAGGATGGCATTATTATATGAAGGGCTAATACATATATATATATATATATATATATATATATATATACGTACATATATGTGTGCGTGTTAAATAAAATGAAACAACAAAACCGAGGTAGTGTGAAATTTCTAGGACATTTTATAAAGAGAAAGATAGTCTTACAGCTGTTTTAGTGATATGAGAGATATCCCTTCATCAGAGACGTTACGAGAGAGTTAAATAGATGGGAAATAGTAGAGTAATTTGGAAAGGGGGGAATATAAGAAGGATAAAGGGAAATATGTGAATAAGAATAAAAATATATGTTAGATGTTACAGTTGCAGTTCCATTATCCGAGGAAAGTGGTGTGTAGAATAGGTAGAAAGGCTTCTTGTCCTTGGTATGTAGATTCCAATAGGAGTTTGTATTTTGTTATTAGATGGCGCAGGTGTGGCTGTGTGGTAAGTAGCTTGCTTACCAACGACATGGTTACGAGTTCAATCTCATGGCGTGGCACCTTGGGCAAATGTCTTCTGCTATAGCCTCGGGCCGACCAAAGCCTTTTCAGTGGATTTTGTAGACGGAAACTGAAAGAAGCCCGTCGTATATATGTATGTATATATACTATTATATATATATATATATATATGTTTGTGTGTGTGTGTGTGTGTGTGTGTTGTGTGTGTTGTGTGTGTGTGTGTGTGTGTTTGTGTGTGTGTGCGTGTGTATGTCTGTGTTTGTCCCACACACACAGACACGCACATCGCTTGACTACCGATTCTGGTGTGATTAATAGATTGTGACACTCCATCGGTTACGATGACGAGGGTTCCAGTTGATCCAATCAACGGAACAGCCTGCTAATGAAATTAACGTGTAAGTGGCTGAGCACTCCTCAGACACATGTACCCTTAACGTAGCTCTCGGGAAGATTCAGCGTGACACAGAGAGTGACAAGGCCGGCCCTTTGAAAATACAGAAACAGGAAGAAAGAGCGAGAGAAAGTTGTGGTGTGAAAGAGTACAGCTGGATCGCCAACCCACCACCTGCCGGAACCTCGTGGAGCTTTGGGCGTTTTCGCTCAATAAACACTCACAACGCCCGGTCTAGGAATCGAAACCGCGATCCTACTATCACAACTCCACTGCCCTAACCACTGGGCGATTGCGCCTCCCCGATTGATAGATAAACAGATAGATACGTGCTTAAATCCATACAGAGGCAAACAGAGATAGAGAACAAGAAAACGGAAAAAAAATTTGTGCGCATGCGTGTATGGACGTACGTGGATAAGTTTCAACAGAAATCAGTTGTGCTTGCGTGATGAATAAATGAAGTCAATACTTTTATCGAAACACTTAGATAATTTATCGATATCGTTTTCTGAATCTGCTAAAAGTTCTGACAGAATTTAAGTCACGACTAAATTCCAGAAAAAAAAAAAAGGAAGGAGAATTAAGTTTATTTTTGTGTTATTTTAGTCGAACAATGTTTCCTCCACAGCGCCGGACTAAATGCCTTTTGCGGCATTTAATTGCTCCCTTTTATGCTTTGTATTTTGAAATATTGGAGATTAATATGGTCTTTGTTTTTCATTTATTCCATCAAGTGTCCGGGGGTTGGGGTGTGGAGTTATTAGTAATCGAATAAAGTCTACTGATTGGTATTGCTGTTATCGATGTTGCTGTCGTTGTTGTTGTTGTTGTTGTTGCTGATGATAAATGATGATGATGATGTCGTTGTCGTTTTCGTCATCGTTGTTGCTGTTGTCTTGTGATGGTGATGGGGGTGATAATGATGGTGTGGTGGGCCTGATGCTGGTTCTGGTGCGGGTACTGGTGGTAGTTGTGATGTTTGTGGTAGCGGTGGTTGATGTTGGAGATGGTTTTGTTGTTGTTGCTGCTGCTGTGCTGTTGAGCTGTTGCTATTGCTGTTGGGCATAGCGGTCTTCGTCCCAGAGATCGCAAGATCGCGGCTCTGTAATGGGAGGAGTCCGAAACCTGGTCCTTTGCTATTCGTAAGACCCGCAGAAGAGAAAGAGGTTGGGGACAAGAAACAGGAAGAAAGAGTGAGAGAAAGTTGGGGCGAAAGAGTACAACAGGTGTCGCCACCACAACCTGCCGGAGCATCGTGGAGCTTTGGGTGTTATTCGCTCAATAAACACACACAACGCCCGGTCTGGGAATCGAAACCGCGATCCTCCGACTGCGAGTTCGCTGCCCTAACCACTGGGCCATTGCGCCTCCACTGCTGCAGCTGCTGTTGTTGTTGTTGTTGTTGTTGTTGTTGTTGTTGTTGTTTTTGTTGTTGTTAAGCAACAAGACGGGTAAGGGTGATTAGGTGATGGTCTAGGGCTTAGGGGTGGGAGACCCAAGACCTTGGAAAAAAAAAACTTTGGTCGTCTTGTTGTAGCCGAGGGCTCTTCGTTGACGCCCGACACCACTGGGAGGTGGCCCACGAAGTCGTTGGAAATAGAGATCTCCAGGTCTAAATTCTTGAACGGCTGCTGCTGCTGCTGCTGATAGTGGTATTGGTGGTTTTGGTAGCATCTCTATTGGTGATGGGATGGTGTTACTATTGCTGTCTTTGTTATTATTGTTGTTGTTTGTGGTGGTGGTGGTGGTGGTGGTGGTGGTGATGGTGGTGGTGCTGGTGGTGGTGGTGGTGGTGGTGGTGCTGGTGGTGGTGGTGCTGGTGGTGCTGGTGGTGGTGGTGCCGGTAGTAATGTTTATCTCCACATCTGCTCTCATGAACCTGATTTATGATCAGTGACAATCCAGCCGTGGCCATCATGTTTTGTCCTTCCTTCTAGTCGCAGTGCATCTCTAGCTACCGCATTTCTTAACATGACTTTATTCTAAAACGATACAGTTTAAATCTTAAAGGAGTTTGGCTGTTATTTCTAGCCAGTGATGTAGGACTCAACCCGAATCCATGATGTTATGAAGCAAACTTCTAACCACACAGCCACACCTGCGGCTACGCAGATGTGAAAAGGAATCACCCTCTTTCCCTCGATTTCTGTAAAAATGGACGTCACTACACTTTTTTATAGGTGCCACTCATCCAAACTAGTGTGAGGACCAGGTACGGCAGCAGAACCTACATGCTTTCAAGAAGCAGTGTAACACCCTGCCACAGCTTTTGAACTGAAGGACATTAAAGAATAAATGCATAAAATAAAATATAGAAATGTATATACATATACACATATACTTACATATATATATATGTGTGTAGGTATGTATACACACACACACACACATATATATATACATATATATATATATATAAATACACAAACACACATACGAATATATATATATATATATATATATATATATATATATGCATATATTTCTGTGCATATACACACACATGCATATATAGAGATAGGGGGCTGTAGCGGAAGAAAGAGTGAGGGAGACAGAGAGAAAATAAAGAGAGGGAGTGTGAGAAATAGATAGAAAGAGAGAGAGGGAGAGAAGGCGGGAGAGAATTCCAATAATCTGCGGTATTCAATACAAAGTCGTGACGGAATAATAAAGATTGTAAAGAATGCAAATCGCAATCATCTGTGGATTTCCGGCAATAAGTGAGTGATACGAATTATGTATGACCCCCACCAGTAAAACACATATAAACAAAGCATATGAAAAGAGCAAAACGTACAGCAAAAGGTTGTTTGTAAATTAATTTCGTGTATGATATCGTCGACCTGAACGTGGGTTCTGATATTAAGGACGAGTTGTGAACTAGCAGTTCGCAGTTTCAAATCTTC
>NW_021833094.1:82500-87598 GCF_006345805.1 Octopus sinensis
ACCAGACAAAAATTGCTGCAGCTCGGCTGGGATGTGTTACCCTACCCTCCATATTCACCAGATATTGCTCCTTCGGATTTCCACTTATTCAGGTCTCTGCAGAATAATCTCAATGGTAAAAATTTCAATTCCTTAGATGACGTAAAAAGATACCTTGATGAATTCTTTGCCATGAAACCACCTCAATTCTGGGAAGAGGGTATATTCAAGTTAAAGGAAAGATGGAGACGCATTGTGCAACAAAATGGTTCGTATTTGGCTGATTAAAAATGTAATGGCAAGTATTTATTGACCTTTTTCTTTCCTTTAAAAATCGGCACGAACTTTCCGGACAACCCAATATTTCCTTCTTGTTGTTCTATATCTTACTTTGACTCTCTTTTGAAAAATTCTGTTCTGGTTTCTCTTTGTTAAAATTGTAAAACGTCTCAATTACCAATTCTGTCTGCTTCTTCAGCAGTTCTGTGAAAATGGTCGACATAGATTTTACAAAGTTGCGCTGGTGGTATTGGTGCTGATATTGGTTGATGTGGTGGTGATTGTAGTGGTTGTGGTGGTGGTGATGGTGTGGTGGTGGTGGTGGTGGTGGTGGTGACTGAGAAGTGTCGATAATAATTCTAATTTCGGCTTTGGTGCTGTTTGGTGATAGTGGTGTTATTGATGGTGGTAGTGGTGGAGGTTTGGGTGGTGGCGATGGTAGTGGTGCTGTGCTACTGCTGGCGGCGATGGTGATAATGGTGGTGCTGTTAGTGACGATGTTGGTGGTGGTGGTGTTAGTGGTGGTGATAATGGTAGTGATGGTAATATAGTGGTGGTGGTGGTGGTGGTGGTGGTGGTGTAGTGGTGGTGGTTGTGGTGATGGTGGCGGTGATGGTAGCGGGGGTGGGGGTGATGGTGGTGATGGTGATGGTGATGGTAATATGGTGGTGGTGGTAGTGATGTTGGTGGTGGTGGTGATGATGATGGTGGTGGTGGTGGTGGTAGTGGTGATGGTGGTGGTGATGGTGATGGTGGTGCTGGTGCTGGTGCTGATGGTAATGTTGGTGCTGGTGGTGATGTTGGTGCTGGTAGTGATGTTGGTGGTGCTGTTGCTGGTGCCGGTGGTGATGGTGGTGGTGGTGGTGATGATGTTGCTGGTGTTGCTGGTGGTGATGATGGTGGTGGTGGTAGCAGTTGTGACTGTGATGTTGGTGACGTCGTGAGGGGCAGTGATGGTCATGGCGATGATGATAGCGCTGCTAGTGATAAATGTGCTTCTAGTGGATTGCCATGTCCTTTTGTTTGTTTTTTCTTTGTCTTTTTTAACCTGTGTTTCATTTACATTGTTCGAAAATATTTGGTGCGTGTTTATGGCTTCCAAGTTTGTTGCGAACAAATCTCCCATCACCTCCAGAAGAAGCCATTTTAAATCAGGAGAAAACAATCTATGAGATATAAAACACGTCCAACGATTCATACATTTCCGCTCTAAGGCTGGCGGCTTTATCGTTCTCAAACTCTTCGTTATTAACGTGATATAAAAAAGAAATACGGCCTTTTCTCTAAATAAAAACCCGAAAAATTTATTTATTTCCTGAAAGATGCGGTAAATAACGTTCGTTTCTTCTCATCCAACAGCAAAGTGTCGATTATGCCGGACAAAACAACAGCTACAGGTCGGACCGGACCGATTCCAGTACTTAACTAATAATTTATTTCAATAATAGTTAACATTAATATAATAATAATAATAAAATAATAATAATATAATAATAATAATAATAATAATAATAATAATAATAATAATAATAAGAAGAAGAAGAAGAAGAAGAAGAAGAAGAAGAAGAAGAAGAAGAATGATGATAATAATAATAATAGCATATTACCAGCCATAGTGATGGCGTATTACCAGCCAATGTACGCCACTAGCCCAGAAGGAATATAAGAGATGCCACGACAATATAGCCAGGCTTGTCCATTGTACACTCTGCAACAAGTATGAAGTTGACAGAGAAAAAAATTGGTATGTCCACAAACATAAAGGCATCATCGAAAATAGAAATGCAAAGATCCTATGTGATTTTATGATTCAGTGCAACCGTGAGATAGAGAATAGGAAGCCAGACATAGTCTTAAATAAGAAAGAAAGCAAACTATGCCGGATCATAGATATAGCATGCCCAGATGACAACAAGGTATGCGATAAGGAAGAAAGAAAAGTCGAGAGATATGACAGGTTAGCTTGGGAGGTGAAGCAGTTGTGGTCGATGAAAAAGGTGGTAGTAGCACCAATAATTGCCAACAACACAATTCAAAGAATAGTAACGTTTTTCGTGTGGATCATGTGATGACAAATTTCGTTAAAAGAGAAATGTTTCCCTGTTACGTTTTTCCTTCCATTCTTTTAAAGCAAATATTTCTGTGTTAATTTTTGTATGTCTTTTTTATTTTATCCTTAATTCACAGGTTGCTATTTCATGGACCTATCCTACTTTATTTGACACGATTGACAGCAAGATAATCTCTTAGGCGAATTAAAGTAGACGCCATTTTGAACGCTATTATATTTTAACTCAAACGTAAAAAAAACACAGCGATAGATTTAGTAATGTTAATTAAAAAAATGCCATAACACATTTACGAACATTGCGTAATCAAACTAGAGAAATAGAAGGTGAGGTTCTCAATATGCAGCAAGTCGAAGATAAAAAATAGGTGAAGTATTCTACGAAAGTCTACGACCCCCTCCTTGTCGAGAAAAGAAAGAGATGGGAAGTGACAAACCTTGAAAAAACACAAAAAGCTTATATATGCCTTCGTATGAGTTGTTATAGGAAACCCTTATCGATATGTCGAACGATGTAAATGTGTATTTTCTGGAAACAGTAACACGATAATATATTCTGGAATTTATTTTTAAAAATTACGTTTATATATTTGTTTTGCAAGATTTTTTTATCTGAAATCGTGTGATGAAACAGATGTTGTTGTATTTAGGAATGGTCATAGACACACATAGAGGAATACGCATGCGCAAATGAAGACACATACAATAGAAATACAAAATACAAAATGGCTGACCGTTAGTAAGGAGATACACACAAATAAGAAGGAAGAAAACAAAGGACCACTGATGTAGTCACAGGAGTGTGATGAAAGAACTCTGGCCGAAATAAGATTAAGATTAATGTAAAAAATAAATAATGCTGAAGCAAAGTAACACCAAATATATAGTGCGTGTGTTTTTATTGGCTAAACTGACAAAATGACCATTCCTAAATACAACAATATTTTTTTTAAATGCTCTCTTTGCATGAATGAATTCACGTACAAAAATAACTCGTTTAGTTTAATATATACTCCGATTGAATTTTCAAAACACGACGGGACAGCAACATAAAAACCAGTAAGTATATAAATTGAAATGGTGATATTTAAACCAGTTCAAACCAGTGCAAATACATTTAGGCCTTTACGTTACTAAAGAGAACTTTCTCACAAAGGCAGTGAGCTGGCAGAATCATTAGCACGCTGGACAAAATGCTTAGCGTATTTCTGCCGTCACTACGTTCTGAGTTCAAATTCCACTAAGGTCAGCTTTGCCTTTCTTCCAGGCGTAGGAGTGGCTGTGTGATAAGTAGCTTGCTTACGAATCACACTGTTCCGGGTTCAGTCCCACTGCGTGGAAGCTTGGGCAAGTGTCTTCTACTATAGCCTCGGACCGACCAAAGCCTTGTGAGTGGATTTGGTAGACGGAAACTGAAAGAAGCTCGTCGTATATATGTATATATATATGTATGTATGTGTGTATATGTTTGTGTGTCTGTGTTTGTCCCATCATCATCGCTTGACAACCGATGCTGGTTTGTTTACGTCCCGCAAATTAGCAGTTCGAAAAAAGAGACCGATAGAATAAGTACTAAGCTTATAAAGAATAAGTCCTGGGGTCAGTTTGCTCGACTAAAAATGCAGTGCTCCAGCATGGCCGCAGTCAAATAACTGAAACAAGTAAAAGAGTTAAAAGAGTAAAAGCCGTAACTCCGATGACAAACAAAACTATTCAATCAATAAAGATCGATAAAAATAAAATCCAGACTAAACACTGGATTTCATGAAATGGTCAAAAAATCCCGAAGTGAATGCTCCAGCATGGGAGAGCTTCAATGACCAAAACTAGAAACAATAAATGGATACTGCTATGAATCACAATATCGATCCGTTAAAGAGAGATATTTAACTCGAGGCTAAATAGGACACTGAAATCTATCTGGTGAAACAATCTAACAATCTCACAACAAATTCTTTGGATACTTTGCGTGCAATATTTCTACCTTATAGACGAAGAAGAAAACAGATCTTGGAATGAAATCGATAATTACATTTTGTTTATTATAAGATGATGGCGAAATAGTCTGGCAAGCAATTTGTAAATGTGTTTTATTTTTAGTCGTGAAAGTTTAATAGTTAAAATACAACGAAAAATATAAACGAATACATCTAAAAATAAGAGACCTGAATTATATTTCAATACGTTGGTGGTTTTTAAAAGAATTATCATAATTTCATTAATCTCCATTTAATTGATCCCCTTATTGCACATTGCACTTTTAGATTAAGTTTTAGAAAATAATTTCTTTTCTCATTTTTATTCTTTCATTTTTGTCTTCTGTTTTCTGTTGTTGTTTTTGGTTACACATTTAAATAGTGTCTCATTTATCAAACCGGATTACCGTACTAACACAAATAGTACGATTATTTGAAAATTTGCTACGAATTATACATTTTATACACATATATATACACACACGCATTCGCACGCACATACACTTACAAATATGTTTACATATATATAATAAACAGACGTGTGAATATATTATATATATATATATATATATATATAATATATATATGTATGATATATATATTACATATACATACTTATACACACACACGCGCATTATATATATATATATATATACATAAGAAAGAGAGATAGAAAGATTAGTACTTGCAAATTTTTCTTATCAGTTACACAGAAAAATTAATCGTTATTTTATAATCCACATCTAGAGGCTTTTTTCACTCTATGTTAAACTGTTCGTGATAATACATATATATA
>NW_021833095.1:0-15000 GCF_006345805.1 Octopus sinensis
TCCAAAACCCTAACCACTGAGCCATGTACTTCCTCAATACTGTAGTAGTAGTAGTAGTATGATTATACTCTTTACTCTCTTTCACTTGTTTCAGTCATTTTGACTGTGGGCATGCTGGAGCACCGCCTTTAGTCGAGCAAATTGACCCCGGGACTTATTCTTTGTAAGCCCAGTGCTTATTCTATCAGTCTCTTTTGCAGAACTGCTAAGTTACGGGGACATAAACACACCAGCATCGGTTGTCAAGCGATGCTGGGGGACAAACACAGACACACATAGATATATATATGTCCCACTGCGTGACACTTTGGGTAGGTGTCTTCCACTATAGCCCCGAGTCGACCGGAGCCTTGTGATTGAATTCGGTAGGTGGAAGTTACTGCTGTGTGTGTATGTGTGCGTATAGCTGCTCAGTGCCTCTCCAAAAGAGAGAGAGAGGGATGGGCTTCTTTCAGTTTCCGTCTACCAAATCCCCTCACATGGCTTTGGTCGGTCCGAGGCTATAGTAGAAGACACTTGCCCAAGGTGCCACGCAGTGGGACTGAACCCAGAACCATGTGGTTGGTAAGCAAGCTACTTACCACACAGACTATTGGTACTTATTTTTTATTGACTCAGAAGAAACGAATGACCGAATTGGCTGTGTTAGGAATTGAACAGGCGTCTGTACGTCTTCCTTGTTTATTGGTGTTGTAGGGGCTGGGGGCAGACCCTTACTCTTGAAACAAAGAAAGAAAAAAAAAAGATGAAAAACCTACTCATATGGAGGAATGAAAACTAAATGTTTCCATTTCTGCATTCACAGTTGAGTGGGTCGTACTAGGAAAGGAAGTCGAGCTGTAAAAACAATTTCTCTCAAAATATGCAAATGTCCACATTTAAATTTTTTTGTTTGTTTGTTTGTTTTGGTTTTTGGTAGTGATGTGTGGGGGGGGGGGGGGGCTGATGGCTTGAGTGGGTGGGTGGGTGGGCTAGTGGGAGGATTTTTAAAATTCTTAAAATAACAAATAAAACGAGCAAAATAAATAGCTTCTGCTAGAATGGAAAGAGAAATAAATGAGAAAGATAGAAACAAATAATAATAATAATAATAATAATAATAATAATGAAGAACCTGTAAACCATGCATGGTGGCGATGGTGATGGTGGTGGTGTATTCATGTTTGTTTATTCAAAAGCATGCAAACGCACACACACTCACACACACACACACACACACACACACACACACACACAGGTTTATGCACATACATTCGTCTTGAATGTAATGTAAATATTTACAAAATTTCTTTACCATTGATATGCATTATTTATTTCTAAAAGACCAAGTCAACATTCCTTTATATGATTTAAATTCTCTCCCTCAATATCTCGCAGTATCTCTCTTTCTCTCTCTTGCCCTCTCCCTGGCTCTCATCCCCTTCTCGCTCTCTCTCTCTATCACTAGTTCTCATTTGTCCTCTCTCTCTCTCTCTCTGATCTCACTGTCTCTTTCATGAAACCATATTTTCTTGAGACATCTGAACATTCCTGTCTCAGAATTTTTGTTTTTATCACAAAACATACAGGTATATATATATATATATATATAAATATTATATATATATATATATACACTTAATGGCTGTGCCCCAGCATGGCCACAGCTCGTGAGCTGAAACTAGATGAAAAAAAATACTTATGTGCACACGTGTGTATATATGTGTGTGTGTCTGTGTATATTTATGTGGGTCTGTATATGTATATATATATATATATATATATATGTATGTATGTGTGTGTGTGTGTGTCTGTCTATCTATCTATCTATCAAAATATATAGATAAATAGTCAGAAAGAAGAGGCCCCCATGGTAGGTCCCACACTAGATGGTTGGGTGTGATTAACCCTCTTGAGACACCTAGGCTGATTGATTAACCCAAGTGATATCAGCTAAAAGGACTTTGTGGCCAATCCATTGGCCAGATGGAATAAATATTATGAGTGGTTGGTTTTGAAGTGGAATAGCCAATCAGAGATCAACTTTCAGTAGATCTACCCCAATAGAAAAAGTATTTTGGTCTTTTGGGCTACACACACCAAAACACTGCGTCTCGAAAGGTTTAAGGAAGCTCTCCAGAGGCTCAAAGACATCTTGGAGGATGCAGAGGGGCCGACATGGGGCCACCAGCGATGAGAGCACTGGTGGACTTGATTGGTTCCATGCATGATGACACATCTGGAACCACCCACCTGGGATGATCGTAGCGCTCGTCAAGCAGCAGCATGGAGCAAGCATGTGCGTGTGTTCATAAATTACTATTTAGCCATTGATGGATACAGAAGTTCTGCAGTTTTTTTCCCAGTCACTGACAACTGGTGTAGCCTTGATATAGCCATACTTAGGAATAGGACAAAAATTTAAAAAGACAAAACCTGCTAAACACATTCAAGTGACATTGACTATATCTACTGTATAGATCTTAAAAGGTTTCTTATTTCTATATACTCATTTGTGCCTGTGTGTGTATAATACATATACACACACAGGCACCCACACTCATATATATATATATATAATATAATATATATATATTATATATATATATATATTATATATATATGGGTCGAATGCCACGCAATCCACTTCCAAGTATATATATATATATATACACATACATAGACATGCTTATACATTTAATATATACATATATACATTATCAGCATGGAGAACAGACGTTAAATTATGATGATATGAACATTTATACATACAAATATATGTATGCACACATAAATATATACACATATATATATATACTTGCACATGTATATACAACTGTCATATACATGTACACATACTTCTATACATTCGCTATCTAAAGTATCAATCTATACATACATACATGCATACATACATATATATATATATATATATATATATAAACATACATACACACACACATGCATTCATATATATATGTACATATACACACAGTGTTACTTTGGCAGTATTTGTAAATATACACGATAAGTATATAGAAAGTAATTCTACTGTGTGTATATTATATTTCTGTTTCGTTGGTTCTTTAGCTAAGGAACATGTCGAGAGTTTGTAATTTGTGGGTGTATATAGTTGTGTAGTATATCATCAAATAACAAAGGTGGCTTTCACTTCATTTCACTTACATTCCTATACACACACACACACACACACTCATATTTATATATATATATAGATATATATATGTATATATATATATGTATGTGTGTGTATATATTTATATATATATAGATATATATATATGTTTTTTTTTTTCTCCAGATTTTCAACAATGGTGATATTCTAGTGGTTTCAGAGAGAAACCATTCTTTGGGAATTTGAGTTGTGAATTTATTAGTTCTTTGAAGAAAGGATGTTTAAAATCCGTGTCTCAAACATATACATAACTGTAACATATAAACACAAACATACATGTTCTCACGCATGACTGTATAATTCCTCACCTCCTCCAAACCATTATTTATCATCATCATCATCATAGTTACCATCATCATCATCATCATCATCATAAAGGCTGTACCTTTGCTGAATCGTGTCAGACAGAAAGCTCTGTGGCATTTCTTCCAGTTATATTTGTTTTCTGAGTTCATATTCCACTGTGCCTTTTTATCATTTCTCATCATCCTCATCATTGTTTAGCGTTCGCTTTCCATGCTAGCATGGGTTGAACGGTTTAACTGGGGTCTGGGAAGCCAGGAGGCTGCACCAGGCTCCAGTCTGATCTGGCAAGGTTTCTACGGCTGGATGCCCTTCCTAACGCCAACCACTCTGTGAGTGTAGTGGGTGCGTTTTACGTGCCACCGACACAGGTGCCAGATGAGCCTGGCAAACGACCACGATCGGTTGGTGCTTTTTACGTGCCACCAGCACGGAGGCCAGACGAGGCTGGCAACGGCCATGATCGGATGGTGCTTTTTACGTGCCACCGACACTGAAGCCTGTCAGGGCGGCACTGGCAATGGCCACGTTCGGATGGTTCTCTTACGTGCCACCGGTGCTGGTATCACAGCTACAATTTCCATTGATGTATACAATTTCCATTGATTTCATAAAATAACTACCATTTAGGTACTGGTGGGGTGGTGTAAATGAATTTCCCTTCCCCTTAAAATTATTGATCTAGTACCAAAATCAGAAAGAATTATTGCCTTTGCTGAGCTGGCTGAATTGTTAGCACGCTGGGCAAAATGATTCGCGGCATTTCATCCATCCTAACATTCTGACTTCAAATTCTGCTGGGGGTCAACTTTGCCTTGCATCCTTTTGAGGTCATTAATACAAGTAACAGTAGAGCACTTTTTTATTCCTTCTCGAGCCATGCCTGGCTCATAAGGGCCGGTTTCCCGGTTTCTTTGGCGTATAGGTTCCCCATCTTGACAGGATGCCGGTCTGTTGCAGGTGAGCTGCAAGATGCAGGAGAAAAGAGTGAGAGAAAGTTGTGGCGAAAGAGTCAGCAGAGGTTCGCCATTACCTTCTGCTGGAGCCGCGTGGAGCTTAGGTGTTTTCGCTCATAAACACACACATCACCCGGTTTGAGATTCAAACCCGCGATCCCTCGACCGCGAGTCTGCTGCTCTAACCACTAGGCCATGTGCCTCCACAAGTAGAGCACATGGGTCATTATTATTATTATTAGTAGTAGTAGTAGTAGTAGTAAGGCGGCGAGCTGGTAGAATCGTTAGCATGATGGATGAAATACTTAGCAGTATTTTGCCCATCACTCTGTTCTGAGTTCAAATTCTGCCAAGGAGGATTTTTGCCTTTCATCCTTTTGGGGTCGATAAATTAAGTACCAGTTGAAGACAGGGGGTCGATGTAATCAACCTAGTCCCCTCCCCCAAAATTGCTGCCCTTCTGGCAAAATTTGAAACCATTATTATTAGTAGTAGTAGTTTTCCCCCAAAATTGCTGCCCTTCTGGCAAAATTTTAAACCATTCTTATTAGTAGTAGTAGCAGCAAGAGTGATAGTAGTAGTAGTAGTAGTAGTAATCATCTTTGTGTGGTCTGTAATGCATATCCACTAATGGGTATATATGTTAGTTAATTATACCACACATAACATACTAAGCCACACACACACAAGTTCTGCCTCTCTTACACACACTCACACATACACACACACACACTGCCTGTATTTGTCTGTACGCATGTATGTGTTATATAAAAACACTTGTTATGTTTAATATATCTTGAAAACTGGTTTCAGTTGATATCAAACTGTGACTGTGTCAGCGAGAGAGAACAGAGAGAGAACGTTTATCTCACTATCTACTAAATACAGTATTTCTCCAAATGCTGACTGATTCCACTCTCTTCCCCACCTCTCTCTCTCTCTCTCTTTCGCTTCTTGACTCTCTCTCTCTCTCTCTCTCTCTCAGTCTCTATTCTTCTCTCTTCCTTATATTTTTCCTCACCCTTTCTTTATCTTCCTCTCTTCAGCTTGTTGAATATATATATATATATATATATATATATATATATATACATATATACATACATATATATATATATGTATTTAAAGCTAATACAGACTCCCTATGTCTTGCCCCACCCTTTCTTCCCAGCTCTCTCTCTCTCTCTTTGAAGCTCTTGTTTATTCCTCTCTCTTTCTTAAATTTGTTTTTTCTTTTTTTTTTTTGCTTTTTCTTTTATCTTTCTCTGTCCAGTTAGTTGAAAAGAGAAAAAAAAAAATATTTAAGACTAATACAGTATCCCTCTCTCTCTTCTCTTCTCTTTCTCTCTCCACACATTCTACCTTCTGTCTCTCTCTCTCTCTCTCTCTCCCCCTCTCTCATATGGCCCAACTGTTGCAGATTCAATTCCAACAGAGCACAAGTGATGAGGGATAAATCTAAACAACATACTAACCTAATTTCGGTTATTATATACCCCAAATATACTGCCGCTTGTTGTTATTAATACCACGGCCACCACTACGATTACTACTACTACTACTACTACTTTGGTGACACCAAGAAACTTATATTTTTCTACTATATTACCTCCTTCCACTACCAGCACTGCAATTATGAACCAACAAGTCATCCACTACATGGTTGCTGAACATGTATGAAATAACCACCAAATCTTCCTCAAATAACACTCAAATCATGTTAAAATATAAAAAAAAATGTGGCATGTCAGATAATATGGTGTTAGGTTCCCTGTATATAGGAATAGATGGAATGGCCCTGGCTGGAATGTCTTTGACCATAGGTTTGCATTATCAAAGCTGACTGCCACACCTTGTACCAAGCATTCTGCCACAGAGCATGAGTGGTTTAAGAAGTTTACTTCCCAACCACATGGTTCTGGGTTCAGTCCCACTGCATGGCACCTTGGGCAAGTGTTTTCTATTATAGCTTCAGGCTGACAAAAGCCTTGTGAGTGCATTTGGTAGACAGAAACTGAAAGAAGCCCATCGTATATACATGTATATGTGTGTGTCTGTGTTTGTCCCCGGTGTGTTCACGTCCCCGTAACTTTGCTGTTCGGCCAGAGAGACCAATAGAATAAGTACTAGGCTTACAGAGAATAAGTCCTGGGGTCGGTTTGCTCAACTAAAGGTGGTGCTCCAGCATGGCTGCAGTCAAATGACTGAAACAAGTAAAAGAGTAAAAGAGTAAGTGGAAGAAACTGCTTTGTGACTTTTCTTGCTTCTCTTTACATCCAGAGTTTAAATTCTGCCATAGTTGGCTTTATCTTTGATCCCTTCTTGTATTCATAAAGTACCAGTTGAGTACTGGGGCCAATGTTATCAATCTACATCTCCCCATAAAATTGCTGGCCCAGTGCCAAATTTTGAAACCAATATATTTGATTCTATTACAATATATATAAAAATAAATATACATATATACATGGATATATGCATATATACATACATATATATATATATATATATATATATATATATCATCATCATCATCATCGTTTAACGTCCGCTTTCCATGCTAGCATGGGTTGGATGATTTGACTGAGGTTTGGCGAACCAGATGGCTGCACCAGGTTCCACTCTTGATCTGGCAGAGTTTCTACAGCTGGATGCCCTTCCTAATGCCAACCACTCTGTGAGTGTAGTATACATATATATATATATATATATACATATACACACACACACACGAATACATACATAATATATAGTGAGATTTCATTAAGACTATTACTAAACGGCAAACAAACACTCTATAAAATATATATATACGTGTATATATAATATAATATATATATATATATATATATACACACACACATGCATGAATATGTAAATAATATATACACATGCAAAAAGCATGCTTGTACAAAGACATGTTTATTGGTATTATTGGTATATATAAATGTATATATATTCATATACATGCATATATATATGCATATCCGTATGCATACATCTGTGTATGGATATATATATATATATATATATATATATAAGCACATGCATATATTTCAGTGTAACATAAATGTTCTTTCTTCTCTTGAAGAAATGAAAACATATTGCACAAATTACGAAGCAATAAATTTCGTCTGTGATTAAACATTATGGGAAAATCTTTTGCCAGAAAAAAAAAAAAACGTTATTAATTATTTAATTGCATACAAACAAATTCTTTAATTTTAATCTTCCTTCTTTTCATTTCTTTGTTCCATACATTTGGCTCCTTACCCTCACCTTTCTATTCAATAATATTTTATCTTTGCCTTCCTCTATCTCTTCAAAAATTCTTATATGCCTCTGTGTGTGTGTATATATATATATTTATATACATACATGTAACTAAGCATACATAAATAGAACTATTCATATATTTGTGTCTCTGTAGTTAAATGTGAATATTTATAAATTTGCCTGGCTCAACATATATATATATATATGTATATATATATATATACTCACACACATTTGCGTGTATGTGTATTTATGGAAATATATATCACTACACACATACATACACACAAGCTCATGCAGGACTATAAAGATATATATATATATATATATATATCTGTGTGTGTGTATACATATGTAAATAATACATAAAAATATATGCATATATATATATATATATTCTAATATTTTTATTTATGCATAACGGTGTGTTTGTATACATATATAATATATATGCATACACACATATGGGTGTATATATCTGTATAATTTTATGTGTATGTGTGTGTGTGTGTGTATATATATATATATATATATATTGTATGCATGAAAAAGGAGAGAAAAAGTAATATGCGGACTATTATCGATACTTGATAAAATTAAGCCATGCATGCATAAAGGGGGTGGTTCTTCAGATAAATGGATTAGTTATATAATCCGTTACAATAAGGAGTCGACGCTCCACCTTGCACCCCTCCCATACCGCTGTGCCACCGACTATGCTATTTTTTTTATTTATTTTTATTTGTTTTTCTTTCTGTATTTTTTTTGTTGTTGCCACTGATGTCAGTAGAGGTGATTATAATGCTCAAGACCTGGAAATGACACTTACATATGCATATACACATGCATACAGATATATATGTACATAGATATATAATATATATATATATGTATGCATTCATATATATATATATATATATATATATGTATACATGCATATATATATGTATACATGCATATATATATGTATACATGCATATATATATATGTATATATGCATATATATATATGTATACATGCATATATATATATGTATACATGCATATATATATATGTTTATATGCATATATATATATGTATATATGCATATATATATATATGCATATATATATATATATATGTGTGTATATATATATATATATTGTATATATGCATATGTATATATGCATTTATATATATATATGTATATATGTATATATGCATATATATATATATATATACCCACATGTACACGAGTGTGTATATATTTATTTATCCATGCATTTAGATGTGTGTTAGGGTACATACAGATATGCAGATGCGGTGCTGAATATGCAAATGCTTCGGCACATATGCTCACGCTCACCGATGGAGGCACACATTCACACACATGTGCATGTACGCTTACATACACATACCACACATGTAATTGAACCCCCCCCTGCCTCTTTATATAGCATGCGGACATACACATATACACACATACATATGTATACAGACACCTCTATACACATATATATATATATATACACACATATTTGCATACACTTGCAGACATGTACTTACATATATATATATATATATATATATATATACATACACACATGTATGAGATTGAGCTGATAACACATTAAGCGAGGTTATCTTGTGTAGATGCAATATGGAGTACAATGGCAAAATACATTTCTTCATGTTGTTGTTGTCGCCGTTATTCAACATTAAACCATAAGTAGATGGTAAAGAACGATAACTGCTGCTGTGGCTTACGCTTCCTTTTTCCTCATCCTTGCTTTGAAGCGAACAAAAAGATTAAAAAAAAACAACTACAAAAACAGACGAAAAAATCTCCCCCAAAAATACAAATATGCATGAATGTGTATGTATATATGTATGCATACACACACACACACATATATATATATATATATATATATATATACACTCATACACACAGAGGCACATATTTATATATGTATGTGTATGCTAGGACTGAAAGGAAGAGAGAGATGTACAGTCTCTGCAATTTGGCTTTATGCGTATCCAATATGAAACACGAATGATGAATAAATAGATGGAATAACTTGGTTATGTTGTGACATAGAAGGATTGTTGCTTTGTGTTTGTTGTTTGTGATGCCATGTTGTTTTCATATCATTATTATTATTATTATTATATTATTATTGTTGTTGTAGTTGTTATTATTACTATCATAATCATCATTATTATTATTGTTGTTATTACTATCATCATTATTATCATTATTATTATTATTATCATCATCATTATTAGTAGTATTATTCAATTGTGAATATGAATAATGTTATTGAATTGTGGTGGTGCTGGTGATTATAATGGTGAAAAGTCCGTTAATTGTGTATATAATGTTATAGGATTTTATATCTGTATATATCATCACCATCGTCATCATCATTTAACATCCGTTTTCCATGCTAGCATGGATTGGAAGGAGTATGAGTTGCACGGTATATATATATATATATATATATATATATATAATATATATATCATCCACATCATTGTTTAACGTCCACTTGCCATGCTAGCATGGGTTGGATGGTTCAACTGGGGTCTGGGAAGCCAGAAGGCTGCACCAGGCTCCAGTTTGATCTGGCAGTGTTTCTACAGCTGGATGCCCTTCCTAACGCCAACCACTCCGTGAGTGTAGTGGGTGCTTTTTACGTACCACCAGCACAGGTGCCAGACGAGGCTGGCAACGGCCACAATCGGATGGTGCTTTTTACGTGCCACACACACACATATATATATATATATATATTGTCTATTAATGTGTGTGTATAATTGTGTATAGGATGCTATTGATTTATTTGGATGGAAAGAAAAGGCATGGGATGTTGAGACAATGATGCCCTTTCCAGTGAACATGTTGGCATTAATTGGAATAATTACTCAATGATGGCAAAGGTTGTCGATGGTGGCAATGAAGGGAAATCTTAAGTGTACATTGTTGTTATTCTCTCATGTTCAGAGAAAAGTTATGTGATGTAGAGACATTAATGCTTTTCCAGGAATTTCTATGTATGGAGCTATATAGAATTACTTGTGTACAGGATACTTTTTATCTTGTACCAGCATTGGAGCTTTTTAATGTAGCAGCAGCATCAGTGGGGTTGCCAAGTCGCTTGTGGAATGAACACCTCCCAACTGAGTGAGGGAGTAGAACTACAAGAAATGGCTTTATGCCAGGTGAGGGGATCGAGTATAAGGGTGGGGTAAAAATAGGTGTCTTACTACAGAGGAGATACTTGGCTACCCCAGTAGGAAAAAAGTGGAGAGGAAGGAGAGATAGAGTTGTATACATATAATGTATACACTCTCACAAACACATATCACAATAAGTCTTGGGTATGTGTTGATATCACAGTGCTCAACAATATAAAGTAGAGCTACAATAGTATACTTTAGTATAGAGGTAAGGAAATACACCCAAAAATACATTTGAAAACACTTGGAACAATGAACACCCCCCACCCACCCACCCACACATGCACACAGTTATTTTTTATTGAAACAACAATCCGTATACTCTACATCATGTGTTGAGCACTCTTTTTTTCATTCATTTGACTTAAAGTAAAATACATACACACTGTGTGGTAAGTAGCTTGCTAACCAACCACATGGTTCCAGGTTCAGTCCCACTGCATGGCATCTTGGGCAAGTGTCTTCTGCTATAGCCCCGGGCCGACCAATGCCTTGTGAGTGGATTTGGTAGACGGAAACTGAAAGAAGCCTGTCGTATATATGTATATATATATATGTATGTGTGTGTGTGTCTGTGTGACTGTGTTTGTCCCCCTAGCATTGCTTGACAACCGATGCTGGTGTGTGTTTACGTCCCCGTCACTTTGCGGTTCGACAAAAAGAGACCGATAGAATAAGTACTGGGCTTACAAAAAGAATAAGTCCCGGGGGGTCGATTTACTCGACTAAAGGCGGTGGTGCTCCAGCATGGCCGCAGTCAAATGACTGAAACCAGTAATAGAGAGAGTAAAGAGAGTATATGCATACACACACTGAAAGTCACACGTCTCTTCTTGCTCTTTACCATGGTTCCTATTTTCAGTGTTTGCTTTCACTCGGCATCTCTCTCTCTCTTTCTCTCGATCCTTCGTCGTTTATTAGAGCTTCTCAGTTTCAGCTCGCTATCTGACACTGAGCGAGTTTTTACATTTCCATTTTGTCTTCATTTTTATCATCATCATCATCATCATTATTATCATTATTTTTAATGATGCAATGAATCTTTCGGATGTGTTTTGTTACTAAATATGATTGATTGCTTTTATCATTATTATTATTATTATTTATTATTATTTTTTTTATTTTATATCTAATCAAGTATTTTTGTTATAATTTTCACTCATTTTTTTTAGTAGCTCTTTTTTTTTTCGTGATTTTTGGATTCTTGTCAGTCATTCTATCATTATCGTCTTTTCTTTTCCTTTAATAAATTGCGTGTTTTGATATCATGTGTATGTGTGAGTGTAAATATTTCTTTGTTTTCTGTTGCTGTTGTTATTATTCTCATTAATAATAATCATCTTGATTTTTAAAGTTCTCTTAATTTATCAGATATATTTATCAGTTAAGATATGAAATGAGCTGTCATGATTTGCCTGCAACTATTTCTCATTAGCACTTTGAAATAATCATAATAATAATAATAACAATAATAATAATAACAACAATAATAATAATAATAATAATAGTGATGATAATAATAATAATAATAATAATAATAATGGAATGACTGCAAAATAAGAAGTCTTCATGTTTTGATAAAGAGCATCAATATTCTGTCTAGATAGATATTATTTTTGCGTTGAATGGATTGATATTAGTAAGATATTCATAAATATATCATCAATGATATTATTTTGTGTAGGAAGGAGACAACGTTAGTTTTTCTCTTTAAAGAGAATCCTGTATATGTAATTTTAAGGAAGGTAGAACCACTACAGGTGATAAGGCACTAAATAGGTTCCGTTAATAAAGATATTCATACACACACACACACACACACATGCATATTTCCTTTTTTGGAATGTTAGATCTTGGAGCAGACAAACTATAAAACAACAGCATGTGATTATTCAGTTTAAAACCCTTTTGTTACTGTATTTATTTTGAGATGCTCTGTGTTTCTTTCAATTACTTGAAATATAACAAAGAATTTAATAAAATAACTTAGTTATCATTCAGCTAATGTTAGGAACATAAAATGTGACTAAGGTTTGGTGGAAGATTTTACTTCAACACTTATGAAAACAAGACATTTGTTACCATATCTCTGTTGAGATGCTTTGTGTTTCTTTCAATTACTTGAAATATAACAAAAAATTTAGTAAAATAACTTACTTATCGTTCAGCCAGTGTTAGGGATATAAATTGTGACTAAGGTTTGGTGGAAGATTTTAATTTAAAACTTATGAAAACAAGACATTTGTTACCCATATTTCTGTTGAGATGTTCTGTGTTTCTTTCAATTAGTTTTAATTATAACTAAGAATTTATTAAAATAACTTTGTTATCATTAAGCTAGTGTTAGGAACATAAATTGTGACTAAGGTTTGGTGGGAGATTTTAATTAAAAACTTATGAAAACAAGACATTTGTACTACAGAGCCAGAGCGGGTTTCAGCCAGCTTGGTAACGAAAGGGTTAAAAATCCTCATGGTATTGACAGCTTCAATAACTGGCACTCCGTTGATTCCAACAATAAGGGTTCCACTTGATCTGATCAATAGAACAGCCTCCTCATGAAATTAATGTGCAAGTGGCTGAGTACTCCACAAACACATGTGCCCTTAACGTACTTCTCAGGGAGATTCAGAGTGACACAGAACGTGGCAAGGCTGGCCCTTTGAAATACAGGTAAACTCATTCTTGCCAGCTAAGTGGACTGGAGCAACATGAAAATAGTGTCTTGCCCAGGGATATGATACATAGCTGGGAATTGATCTCATGACTATGCGATCATAAGCTGAATACCCTAACTACTAATTCATGAGCCATATATATATATATATATATATATATAAATGCAGAGAGAGAAAGAGCCATCTGTGTATCATACTTAATGTATACACGTTAATTGGGCAGTTACTGTGTCTCTTATGAATCTGCTGTGTTAAAAATTCAGTAAATATCAATCAGAAATAGTCGAAAAATTCATCCGAGTGTGAATGCCAGGTACAATTTGGTAATACAACATTTTTTGGGCCTTTTCAAAGGCATATGCTCACAGCCAGCCAAATGCTCAAACAAGAATTTGTTGCATCTGAAATCAACATTTTTCTGCACAAATTAATGTTCAAACACTATGTAATTGCTTCAATCTAATCAGCATTCCTCTTATATTGGAAAACGCTTAGCCAAAGAACTTGTTATCTTTGCTATTGTCCACACTAATTCCTGAATACTAAGCATATATTGATTTCTACCAAAACATTTAAATACTGATTTTATGAACACACACATTCGTTCTGCAATTTTAATATAACTAATGACACCACCTTATCGCAATATATCTGGCCACTAAGAGAAAAGATTACCCTTAAAAAAAAAGTGGAAGATATTATGTTTCTTATAATCCAATAACGATAAACCTTGGGAATTACACACCACAGAAATATGAAGAATTAACCTTTTTCACAAAAAGTTACTGTACAAAAATTAATTCTCCATATGTTTACACGAAATCTATGAGCCATTTATGTTCTTCCCCAGTTAAAAACCATATCTAATAGACAACCATTATGTGTTTCTACATTGAATGGGAAATCACATGTGCGTGAATGTGTGTGGAATTTTTTGTACGTAATGCAGTACAGTTGACCTCCAGTACTTAACTGATATTTTATTTTGTCAAGTCCCCAAAGGATGAAAGGCAAAAGTTAACCTTGACGGGGTTTTTGAAGTCAGATCATAAAGGTCCATAGCTAAATGCTCTTATGGTTACATTGACAACAACAACAACTACAAAATTGCTGTTTTGGCAATGGGGTGAGGATAATTGAAGTATCCTTTCTGAGAAATTATACAAGTTACAGACATCTACAGCCGCCACCCACCTCTCCTTCAAAGATGTTGTTTGGATGTGTGTATGTATGTGTGTGTACAGGTTCTCTTTAGACTCTCTATCTCTCGCCCTTTCCTTATCTCTGTCCGCCTTTCACTGTTTCTGACTGCCCCTTTCGATATATCTCTCCCCATCTCCCACTTTCTCTCATGTCTATCCCTCTTTTCTTATATTCTTTTACTTGTTCC
>NW_021833095.1:20000-25000 GCF_006345805.1 Octopus sinensis
CCTAAGGCCAGTGTGAAAGTTGTTTGTATGACAGATTACATTTTTTCAAATACAGGAATGATCTTACTGAAAGACTTCCACACAGTTTCCTTGCACTGAATTTCTCTCGGTAAGCAAGTTTCTTTGAAGCGTTGTACGATCACATTTTTATCTTTATGGCTAAACATTTCTCACCCCACAACAGCCCCATTGTTCATGCTGTACATCCTTAGAAATCACTGGGCTCCACATATATAATATATATATATATATATATATATACTACACACGTCTAATCACATTGACATATACATACCCATCCATATTTTCCTTTCCCTTCCTGATATCCAATACAAAAATTGAACCATCTTCTCTCTCCTTCTTCACCTTCCTCTGCCCCTCTCTCTGTTCAAGTATCTGTCTCCTTCCACTCCGCCTACGCCTCTTCCTCCTCCACATCTCCATATTCTAAAAATTTATTCCACCCACCCCTTATTTGCCATCTACCATGCTTGTTTCTGCAGCAGTGAATTTCTTCCCTAATTACACTTGGATCCATTCAAGGACCTTCTATTATTATCCAGTCACTTCTCCATCAACTCCCTAACCTCTACTTAGGTTTTCCAAACCCCTTTAAAATCGTTTTAATTTCACAAAGGTTACTTCTACATTCTTCCCACTTCTACTTAATATTTTATGTTTAAATTTCCATTACTATATCCCACTTTGTCTATTACATTTTTTTAGGGTTCTCAATTTGTATGCTTTTAAAGAAAGCATCATCATCATCATTATATCATCACCACCATATTTTTCCCTCAAACTCTAATCTTCAGCTAGCTAATTATATATATATATATAATATGGATTTATCACTTGTTAATTAATTAATTCTACTTAATGGATTTTTTTTCTCTAATCTCCGTTTATGCAAAGTGCTATGCAGATTATTGAATCATAAGCAGGTGCATTATAAATGCAATCAGAGGTTGGTAAAATTGGCACAGACTGATTAGCGAGGCTAGATTGCTCATGTGCTGGAAATTCTATACTGTTGTTTTTTTTTTAAAGCATGTGCCTCTCAATTCAGTCTTCAACAGCGGCAATGATGATGGTAGCATCAATTATAATGGCAATAATAATAATAATGATAATAATAAAACAGATAATAAGAGATAATGACGGTGATGTTTCAGATATAATTTCTTAATGAGGCTGACACAATAGATGCTGGTTGTTAGTCGATATACATTATTCATCACTCATTTGATAGTGCTTAAGTCATTGTTCATGGTTCAAATTTCATTGGATTGTGAACTCTTGTTTGTGCGCCAGTGTCAGCATTGTCATAGATAATTAGGAAAACAATATATACCAGTTATCTACATGGGGGGTCCTGACAGACTACTTCACTGGCCTTGGAAAAGACAATAGCTTACTGCATGATCAGTAAAAGACCTAAGTATTAATTTAATCATAAGAAACTCTAATGATCATTGGTTCATCTTCTGTTTTTTGTTTCAATAGTTAGACTGTGGCCAAGCTGGGGCATCACTTTGAAGACTTTTTTAGTCGAATGAATCAACCCCACTATTTTTTTTTTTTTTTAAATCCTTATATCAGTCTCTTCTTGTTCCCAAGTTTGAAATTGGTACTTTTGTAGAACAGAAACAACCAAAAACTCTTTTTTTAAAGACTTAGTTGGCAGAGAAGGCAAGTCGTTGTAATTTGTTGTCATCATCATCATCGTTTAACATCCGCTTTCCATGCTAGTATGGGTTGGACGATATGACTGAGGTCTCCAATCTGATCTGGCAGAGTTTCTACAGCTGGATGTCCTTCCTAACACCAACCACTCCGAGAGTGTAGTGGGTGCTTTTACATGCTACCGGCATGAGAGCCAGTTTGGCGGTACTGGCAACGGTCACACTCAAAGGGTGCTTTTTATGTGCCACCTGCACAGGAGGCAGTCCAGCGGCACTGGCAATGACCTCGCTCGAATGTTTTTTTTTTTTCACATGCCACCAGTACAAGTGCTAGTAAGGCGATGCAGGTAACGATCACACTTGAATGGCGTTTTTAACCTGAGATCAGCACAAAAGCCAGCTTGTTGCTCTGGCAACAATCTCACTCATATGGTACTCTTAGCACTCCACTAGCAACGGATGCCAGTCACTGAGTTTGATTTCGATTTCAATATATTTGTGATTCTTTTGAAATTATATTAATCTTGAATATTATGCTATTCAGTGGGTGAAACTTTTAGTAGCAACTATGACCATTCTGTAAATTATATATATATAAGAGAGAGAGAGAGGAGAGAGAGAGAGAGGAGAGAGAGAGAGGTGGAAATGCTACAGTGACATGGTAGCATCTCATGTCAATGCACCTTATAAAACATTTATTACTGCTCCTAAAGAAACAAAATACTCTTGTTCCTTATTGACTTTTCATTTTTCCATTTGTAAAACCAAACTATCTTTTATACTTTATCTTTCACTTGTTTCAGTCATTAGACTGTGGCCATGCTGGGGCACCACCTTGAAGAATTTTTAACCAAATAAAAAAATAAATTGACCCAGTACTTTTTTTTAAAGGCTGGTACTTATTCTATCGGTCCCTTTTGTCAAACTGCTAAGTTGTGGGGATGTAGACACACCAACACTCGTTGTCAAATATCAGGCTAGGGGAGAAAAAAGAAGTACTGGGATCAATTCATTTAACTAAAATTCAAGGTGGTGCTCCAGTATGGCCGCAGTCTAAGGACTGAAACAAGTAAAAGGTATATAATTTTAAAATCTGCCTTAGCTTTTCTATCTACTCATCTCTCACAATTACTTAATTTCTTTTTCTCCCTCTCTTTCTAACCATTTGTTTTCCCTCTTTCTCCTTATCCTTGTTCTTCCTCCTCTGTCTGTCTGTCTGTCTGTGTGTCTCTCTATTATATATCATTGATCTATTTTTCTAAACCCTTTATTCAATTACATTTTTTTTCTTTCCAATTTATTATGTGTATATTAACGGGCTTAGTATTTACCCAGTTCATATAGATCTTTATATTTAATATTACTGGAAGATAAAAACAAACCCCACCCACCATAAACATAATCTCACACACACACACTCATACACACAAACACACACGTACTCATATTCAATGAGTATGCAGAATTATACACACCCAACTGCAATCACATATGCAAACTCACTCAATCTCAGAAATCACACTCAATGATCTCACTCAGCTTCAAACGTGACCTAACTTCATACACAGCCACACAGTTATATATGCAATCATACACACACACACCTCACACACACTTGCACATGCAATTGCACTCAATCAAACCCAGTATAAGCGCACAAAAACATATACAAAATCACACATATTAATAAGATGTACACACTCTCATCGCATATAGTTACGCATACTTTTTCACAAACAATTATGCACAATCATATATGCTTATACACACACACACACACACATTGGCATGCACAAACAACCACACACTAACCCTCACATTCATATACACACGTTTTGTTAAAGAAAAGATGTTTTTTAAGACTACGAGTTAAGTCATCTTAAGTTCATTTCCATCATGAGTCTGTTCTACTTTCTTTCCCTTTTTCTCTTAACAAATCCTTAACCCTCTATATTCTCTCTGCCACCACCACCACCATCCCACCTTCCAGAACCCTTAAAACTTCTGTTTTTATATTTTAATTTAATTTTTTTTTTATTTAAATGGGATTGTCTTAAAAATATAATGCTGAAGGTTGAGGTAGTGGGGGGGAGGAAGAAAAAATTGTATATGAAAATTCAAAATTAAATAATGGAATTATATAAAGAAAAATTTTTTTCAGGAAACAAAATTAATAATAATAATAATAATAATAATGAGGAGAAGGAGGATAATAATGACAATATATTTTGAATCACTAAATCCAAAACTCTGATATAAACAACTAAAGCTGTAATAAATTTTCTATTTTTTAATTTTTTTTTTTTTCTAAAATAAATTTTCAGTTTTGAAATATTATTTATATAATTTTTTTTTTGGGGTCTTTTTGTTTTGCATTCACTTTAATATCCCTGGGAATGATACAGAAAAGAAACAAAACAAACAAACAAAAAAACTATTTAAAATGTGAACAAAATAAAAAATTTTTTATTTAAAAAATAGGTTAAAAATAAGGCAAACATATAAAAAAAAGAAAATTTTATTAGAAATAAGGCAAATATCTAAAATTAAAAATATAGAAGATATCAAAAGGGTGCACGGAAGTAAATTTGACAGTACGAGTCTCTTTATCCACCCCCGCGCGTTCTCACTCTCTCTCACAATAAAACCTATTCTCAGGTTCTTTTTGGAGGCTTCCTGTTCCCCTTCCCCCCTCTCTCTCCGTCTCTTATTCTCCCTCTCACTCTCTCCCTATCCCACCATGTTTCTCTTTTTCCTCATGCACATACTCACATATACATACTCACATTTGTATATATATATGCCGACATGGATATTATACACACACACACACACACAATAAACCGACACTTATACACACGAAATATGCTCCCATGCACCCTCACTTAGAGGACACACACACACATATACGGATGTTCAAACATATGAAATATGCAGCCCCACATTTGAATACCATGTGTGTGTGTGCATGTGTATGTATGCATGTATGTATATATATATATATATATATATATACACACATACAATGAATAGGGAGAATTATACTCCATATATATATACATACACACATACAAGGACTAGGGAGAATTATACTCCATAAATATATATATACACACACACATTCACTAAAGATATATATATGGACATATAACACCACTCATACACGTACGTATCAGATGTTTGTATATATATATATATATATATATATAGAATAAACCTTAACATATATAAATAACGTGAAATACACGAAGGGACGAACATAAGAGACAGACGGGTCATTCAAAGCCTTCGTTCTTCAGTCAGAAACCGATATAT
>NW_021833095.1:27500-35000 GCF_006345805.1 Octopus sinensis
ACTGATTGCCAAAAGATTTTTCGTGTAGCTATGATAGATATCAGATATGCTTTTAAAGCTGGAATGGTCATGTCTGGAATGCTGGTGATTATAAGACTATTCTGGCTCGGGGTAAACAACTATAACACCAGCTTTCCATTCACTCCTTACTACTGATTGCTAAAAGATTTTTCGTGTAGCCATGATTATATCAGATATGCTTATGAAGCTGGAATGGTCATGTCAGGAATGCTGGTGATTATAAGACTATTCTGACTCAGGGTTAACCAACTATAACCACCAGCTTTTCATTCCTTACTGATTGCCAAAAGATTTTTCGTGTAGCCATGATAGATATCAGATATGCTTTTATGAGCTGGAATGGTCATGTCTGGAATGCTGGTGATTATAGACTATTCTGACTCGGTTAAACAACTATAACAACAGCATTCACTCCTTACTGATCGCCAAAAGATTTTTCGTGTAGCCATGATAGATATCAAGATATGCTTTTTATAAAGCTGGAATGGTCATGTCTGGAATGCTGGTGATATAAGACTATTCTGACTCGGGGTTAAACAACTATAGCACCAACTTTCACTCCTTACTGATTGCAAAAGATTTTTTGTGTAGCCATGATAGATATCAAGATATGCTTTTATGAAGCTGGCAATGGTCATGTCAGGATGCTGGTGATTATAAGACTATTCTGACTCAGGTTAAACAACTATAACACCAGCATTCATTCCTTACTGATTGCCAAAAGATTTTTCGTGTAGCCATGATATATATTCATATATGCTTTTATGAAGCTGGAATGGTCATGTCAGGAATGCTTGTGATTATAAGACTATTCTGACTCGGGGTTAAACAACTATAACAACAGCATTCACTCCTTACTGATCGCCAAAAGATTTTTCGTGTAGCCATGATAGATATCAGATATGCTTTTATGAAGCTGGAATGGTCATGTCTGGAATGCTGGTGATTATAAGACTATTCTGACTCAGGGTTAAACAACTATAGCACCAACTTTCACTCCTTACTGATTGCTAAAAGATTTTTTGTGTAGCCATGGTAGATATCAGATATGCTTTTATAAAGCTGGAATGGTCATGTCTGGAATGCTGGTGATTATAAGACTATTCTGACTTGGGGTTAAACAACTATAACACCAGTATTCACTCCTTACTGATTGCCAAAAGATTTTTCGTGTAGCCATGATAGATATCAGATATGCTTTTATAAAGCTGGAATGGTCATGTCTGGAATGCTGGTGATTATAAAACTGTTCTGGGTCGGGGTTAAACAACTATAACACCAGTATTCACTCCTTACTGATTGCCAAAAGATTTTTCGTGTAGCCATGATAGATATCAGATATGCTTTTATAAAGCTGGAATGGTCATGTCTGGAATGCTGGTGATTATAAGACTATTCTGGCTCGGGGTTAAACAACTAAAACACCAGCTTTCACTCCTTACTGATTGCTAAAAGATTTTTCGTGTAGCCATGATAGATATCAGATATGCTTTTATAAAGCTGGAATGGTCATGTCTGGAATGCTGGTGATTATAAGACTATTCTGACTCGGGGTTAAACAACAATAACACCAGCATTCACTTTAGTTGACATTAAACCTTATTTCCTTACCATTGACGTCCATGTTGCATAATGTAGAAATCAATGGGAAAACGGTTTGCGTTGTGGAATTCCACTTTATGGCAAGATTTTCAGGAATGCAATACTTCCGTAATGCAGAAGAGATGCCTATATTTTTATAGAAAACCATCCATAATAGTTATTGAAATATTGATTTCTAACATAGGCACAAGGTCTCTTACTTCATATTTAGGAGGAAGAGGTTTGTTGAGTTTATTGATTCCAGCCCCCTTCTTTTTCCCCTGCTGACACTTGACTGTGTGACTTCTACGTCATGCTTCCGAAGCATAAAAAGAAAGGCTTAAAGAAACGAGACCTCGGCTGGATTTGAAATCAGATGCGATGAGCTATTTACTGAATGCAGACAGACTACAGTGGCATCTTTCTTCTTTGCCTGTCATTCTGTGTACATTGATTATTACACCAATATCACCAGCCTTTTAGAGAGGGAAATGTTCACATTCAGTATGGTAGTGCTCTTTCTCTCTCTCTCTCTCTCTTTCTCTCTTTGAATGTGTGTGTGTATGTGTATATATATATATATATATTATATACACACACACACACACATATATATCTACTGTACTTCCTAAAATTTGGATGCACAAAAGTGTCTGAAATTTTGTGGTTCAACCGGTGTCTGGGAAGCCAGAAGGCTGCTCCAGTCTGATCTGACAATTTCTACAGCTGGATGCCCTTCCTAATGCCAACCCCTACGTGAGTGTAGTGGGTGCTTTTTACGTGCCACTGGCACAGGAGCCAGATCATAATCCATCATATCCATGCTCACACACACACATATACATATGTGTATTCATATGTATATAAAGATATATATATATACATATATATATATATGTGTGTGTGTATGTATATATATATATATGTGTGTATATATATATGTGTGTGTGTATGTATTATATGTGTGTATATATATATGTGTGTGTATATATTAAAAAGATATATATATATATATATATATATATATATATATCATATAATTAGGGCTAAGAGGGTTATATATATATATATATTATATATATAATATATATATAAAGATATATATGTATGTGGAGGCTGAATGGCCCAGTGGTTAGGCCAGCGGAGTGGCGTCATTTGAAAGCTAAAACAATGTGAAGCGCATTGTGACCAGCGATGTGTAACAACATCTGATAGCCTGGTCGGTCACGTGATCACATGATATATCTATATATATATCTATATCTATATCTATATATATATATATATATTATATATACACACACACAAATTTGTGTCTGTATTTGCAACTAATATTTCTCTCTACAAGCCTTGTGTGTCTGTATGTCCTGTGCGTCTCTCCATTTCCATCTGATCAAGATAGATTTGGCAGTCTGTCAAGTCTTGTGGTGAATGTTGAAGCAAAGGAATTTGCAGTTGTGCCTACACTGTGCAGCAACATCATTTTCATCATCACCACCACCACTACCACCACCACCATTATCATCCCAATCGTCATCATCGTTTATAAGTTTTTGACTTCTGTCTTACTAAGATAATTCCATATATTATACAACTTTTTATCTGCATACACACACTCATACATACACACACATTCATATGTGTACATTATGTGTGTATAAATGTATAAATAAATAATATATATATATATATATATTATATATATATATAGACACACACATACATACAAACATATTTAAATGTATGGACACACATACATAGAAACACCTCTCTCTCTATATATATGTGTGTGTGTGTATATGTTTGTGTGAGTATATATATGCGTGTGTGTGTATATATATATATGTGTGTGTGTGCATCTATATGTGTGTCTATGTCGATATGTATGTATATATGTGTGTATGTATGTGCATATATATGTGTGTGCATGTATGTATAAATATATGTATATGTGTGTATATATATATATGTATGTGTGCGTATGTATATATACACATATGCACACACACACACACATCACTGATGATCAATATTCTTCAATTCTTTCTAATAGGTTTAGTTTTTTTTCTTCTTCTTTCTCCTCAAATCCTTTCCTTTCCCACACCCACCCCCTCTCTCTACTAATTCTACATAATATACAGATACAACAGGTGAATTCTTTCATATACTTATTATTTTTTTACCTTGTTTGATTTTTCTGTGTTCCTTTCTGTATCTCTGTATCTTGTTCTCTTTCTCTCTCCCTCTCTCTCTCTCTCTCTCTTTCGCTGCAGTATATGCAATTGAACTTGCGTATTTATTAACTCATGTACAGAACTGATTCTGACATGCGTTTTTTATTATCACACACTCGCACATAAATATGCATGTGTGTTGTATATATATATATATATATATATACATAATATATATATATGCACATCAATATGTATGCATATGCAAGTTTGTGTACACACAAATACACCAACACGCACACTCATATATATATACATATATATATATATACATATAATATATATACACATATATACATATATATACAATATATAATACATATATATATATAATATATATATTACATATATACACATATATATATACATATAATATATATATACCTATATATATATATATATATATGTATATATATATATATATTTACATTTATCACAACTCAAATGCTTGTAAGGATCTTGATATTTTCTCAGCATATACATATGTACATAACATGCTTGCATGTCAATACATGTGCACATATACATACATACATACATACACACACATACTCCTTTTTTTTTCTTCTCCCTCTGTTTCCTGCTCCTCGCACACACACACACACACACACACACATATGCACACACATATAGTTATGCATGCACAGAAACACACCAAGGTTTGAAGAGAAGCTCGGTTAAAAACAGCGCTATTAATTAAATGTAAGTCACGTTGCTCTTTTCGCATCGAGACCCAATCCCCCCCCCCCCACGACCGCACCACCCGCCACTCAGAGTCGTCATCGTCGTCACCATCAACCACCACCACCACCGCTAGATTTTGAACCAATTACAGCCTATTCATAGTCAGTGTATCTCACCTAATTTACTTACTGCTTCAAGTCCATGACCAAAGAGGTTGTGTGTAATTATCTGCAGTCGGTGCATATTCTGTAATTTCTCTACATACATAAAAGTTAGCAGGTGCTCTTTAGTGTTGAAGTTGTTAGTAGTAGTAGTGTTGGGTGTGTGGGTGGGGGTGGTGTAGCAAAGATGTTTTTTTTTTTTTTTTTTAGTAAGATGAGGATGACAGGCTAGTGTTGTGTTGTGAGGTGGGGTGCGGTGGGGTATTGTGATATTTTACACTTTTTCCTCTTTTTTTTCTGTTCTTTTCTTTTTCGTTTTTTTTTTTTTGCTTTTGTAAATTGTTTTTCCAATATTAATTCTTTTTTTAGCCATCATTATTATTATTATCGTTTTTTTTTATTATTTTGGTTTTCAAAAGCTATATAAATATATACGTGTGTATGTATGTACGTATGTATATGCATATGTATGTATACATGAGTATGTGTGTATATATGTGTATGTGTATATATATTTGTGTGTGTGTATACAAATATATATATATGTGTGTGTGTATATATACATATATATATTATATATATATGTATGTGAGTATACACCAACACACACACACACACACATATATATATATATGTCTTTCCTTCTACTAGTGTCCTCCATTAATCAAACAAGATTGTTGGGCAGGTGGGGAGCAATAGTGTATATAGTCTTGTATATATAAGCATTGTTATTTTGTTGTTTTTGAAATTGTATCAATGTATACACATGTATGTATGTGTGATTTATCGATGTATATATTTATACATACACATACACAATATAATCTTGGTTTCGTTACATTTGCATATGTGTTTGTACAGAACTGTGCATGTGTGTGTGTATATATATATGTGTGAGTGTGTGTATAAATATATAGTTTTTGAATAACATTTATTATGTGTATAAATGAAGAAATAGGTGTTTACAATTTTGCTATTTTAGTACTTTTGCTGCCGAATTTAATTATGCTGTTGCCTAGATTTTTTTTATGCATACATGTATTTGCATATCTGTATGTGTGTGTTTGTTATACATGTATACATACATGCATTGTGTGTCCTTCGAGAATGAGTTTGTGTTTCTGCAAGTGTTTGTACACATTTAAAAATAGTATATTTCTCTGAAATACATGTTTTCATTGTATTGAAATATATTTCAAAAATAGAAGAGAATCTAATAATTTTCTTTTTGTTTTTCTTTCTCTCTTTGTAGGTAAGTTGGAATGAAATCTGTGTTTACTACAATAATGGTTTCTCCCGAATGTATACAGAATGTAAAGGATTGCAATTGGCACCAATTTTAAGACAGCGTGACCAATATAAAGGAAAGGGCTGTTGCAGTGATTTGTGAGTAAAATGGAATTTAGATGGAGGATGAGTGATAAGAAAGTAAGAACTACTCCAAGGTCTACTAGGCAATATCTACCAGAAGAGGTTATTTGTTTTGTGGGTGTGTGTATGTGTGTATATATATTCTTTTATTCTTTTGTTTGCACCCTGTAAAAAGCACCCAGTCCACTCTGTAAAGTGGTTGGCATTAGGAAGGGCATCAAGCCATAGAAGCCATGCCAAAGTGGACAGCAGAGCTCAGCACAACCCTCTGGTTGATCAGATCCTGTCAAACCAGATGCCTTCGTGGAAAACAGACCTTAAATGATGACGATGATGTCTCTCTTTATCATACATTGGCAGAAAGCCAAGGGTATTTGTCTTGCAAGTTACTTGGGGATCTCACTAGTGCTGGTACCATGTGAAAAGCACCCAGTCCACTCTGTAAAGTGGTTTGGTATTAGAAGGGCATACAGCCATAGAAACCATGCCAAGATAGACAAATAGTGCCTGAGCAACTCTGCAGCCGGCCAGCCCCTTTCAAACTGTCCAACCCATACCAACATCATGGGAAATAGACATTAGATGATGATGATGATGGTGCATGGCTCAGTGGTTAGAGCATTGGGTTCACAATCAGGAGGTAGTGAGTTCAGTTCTCAGACCATGTTGTGTTCTTGAGCAAGACACTTTATTTCACGTTGCTCCAGTTCACTCAGCTGTAGAAAAGAGTTGTGACATCACTGGTGCCAATCGATCCCGAAAGGATGAAAGGCAAAGTCTACTTCGGTGGAATTTGAACTCAGAACGTAGTGGCAGACGAAATACTGCTGAGCATTTTGCCTGGCGTGCTAACGATTCTGCCAGCTCGCTGCCTTTCTTTTCCTGTTTCTATCTATCAAATCAATTCAGATGGTTTTGACTGGCCTGGGGCTATAGCAGAAGGTACTTGGCGGGAGTCTTGAAATGGGACTGAACCAGAAGTTAAGTTAAGTTAAGTTAAGTTAAGTTAAGTTAATTTTTTGGCTCAAAAAGCAAAAAGCAAGGCCATGTAGGGGGACAGGGAGTTATGTACAGGAAAGGTGTTCATACAAAGAGTTCAGGCCATTTCTGGTCAAGAGAGACCTTGAACCGAGCAGTCGTCAGCATCTTTACTATTTCGTCTGGCAGCTTATTCCACAGATCTGCAACCCGGACGGAGAAAGCCCCTCTCCTTCGATTGAGATGAAATCGTTGCAGGAAGCAAAATTCTTAACCACACAACCATACTTGTGGTTCAAGCTTTAATCAGCCTTTGCCTTTTCCTTGGATGGCATCAGTGGTGCAGAGAGGAGAGGCTGGTATGCATGGGCAATTGCTGGCCTTCCATAAAACAGAGCCTTACCCAGACTTGAGCTTCAGAGGGGAACTCTATATGCGCAATCCCGTGGTCATTCATAACCGAAGGAGGT
>NW_021833095.1:37500-50000 GCF_006345805.1 Octopus sinensis
CCATCCAAACCCACCTACCTACCTACCTACATACCTACCTACCTACCTACCTATCTATCTATCTATCTATCTATCTATCTATCTATCTATGCGTCTCTTACAAAATTCCGTTTCATTTTCATCTCTTTTTCTCGTTCTCTCACCATCTCTCCCTCTCTTTTATTTTCACTTTTCCCCTTATCCATTTTCCATTCTCTTCTCTCTGACACATACAACAACCACACTCAAACATCACATAAACACTTAAACACACTGCATCGTATTACACACACACATATTTATACACACACACACACACACACATACACACACATATTTATACATACATACATGCATACATATAATGTCCAACTGAAAGTAGGTTCTCCCGTCTTTCTTTCAATTTTCACATCTCTCCTTCATTCTCTTTCTCTCTTTCAACCTCTCTCCTTCCTCTGTTTATATCTTCTCCTCTCTCTCTTATTCCCCTTATTCTTCTTTCCTTTCTTTTCTTCTCTGTTCATTTTCCTACCTTTTTTTGTCTCACTCTCCCCTCCACTCATTCTCTCATCCTTATCTGCTCATTCTCTCTCTCTCTCTCTCTCTCTCTCTTAACTTTACCTTTCTACTTCTTTCTCTGCCTTATAAATCGTTCTACCTTTCTGCTACCCTCTCATTTTCCATCTCTTACTCACACCCAGTCTCTCTATCTCTCTCCTATCCTCTCCCTGCTACCCTCTCATTTTCCATCTCTTACACCCAGTCTCTCTCTATCTCTCTCTTCCTATCCTCTCCTCTCCCTGCTACCCTCTCATTTTCCATCTCTTACTCACACTCAGTCTCTCTCTCTCTCCTATCCTCTCCCTGCAACCTTCTCATTTTCCATCTCTTATTCACACCCAGTTTCTCTCTCTCTCTCTTTCCTATCCTCTCTCTGCTACCCTCTCATTTTCCATATCTTTCTCACACCCAGTCTCTCTCTCTCTCTCTCTCTCTCTCTCTCTCTTATCATCTCCCTGCTACCCTCTCATTTTCCATCTCTTACTCACACCCATTCTCTCTCTCTCTCTCTCCTATCCTCTCCTCTCTCCTAGTCTCTCTCAGTCTCTCTTTTTCACACACCACCACCACCACCCTATAGCATGAGTGAGTGAATTTGATATAAAAACAAACAAATAATTAAAAAAAAAGCAAATGAAAATAAATTAAATAAACTCATCCAAATAAACAACACGAAAATCCAACAAAAACACCCCAAAAAAAAATCTGACTTCATTCTGTTAAATATGTGACAGTTTAATGGCCAACCCCTGTCTCCTACCTATTACATGTCTCCTCATGTTGCCCACAATAGTGTTTCTAGTTTTGTTTTGTTTTAACTATGTACTGTCTTTTATTTCCCTATTCCACATTCGCATCTCTGTCCTTCCTTCATCCTCTCCTCTCTCTCCTTCTCTTTCTCTCTCCTTCTCTTTCTCTCTCCTTCTCTTTCTCTCTCCTTCTCTGTCTCTCCTCTCTCTTTCTTTTTCTCTGTAACCAACCCTTTTTGTCCCCCATAAACTCATGGTTTTCAACCCTATGTCATTTTACTGTGTCAATTCCTGTCACATAATACTGATTGGAATTGGCTCCTGTGTGTGTGTGTGTGTATGCGCGTGCGTGCGTATATGTATAAATTTACTTGTCTAAATCTTCTTAATTAGTTTATACACACACACATACATATATGCTATCTGCATATTTGGTGCATATGCTTATACATACATACATACATATATATATATATATATATATATAAAATCTATATACATGCATATATATATTCATATGCAACTATATAGATTTTATGTATGCATGTATATAAAATATATTTGTATGTTTGTATATGGTACATATATACATGTATATTGCATATATTTATGTATATGTTTGTATGTTTGTATATGGTACATATATACATGTATATTGCATATATTTATGTATATGTATCTATGTTTGTATATAGTGCATATATACATGTATATTGTATATATTTATGTATATGAATGTATGTATGTATATATAAAACAACTATAGTGTGAGTGTGTGTACACACACACATAGATATATAATTTTCAAATGTGTTCACTCGCAAGTACAAAATCACAAAAACTGTTAAAAAATTAAATAAAATAAAATAAATCCCAAAAGTTTTTATTTTATTTAAAAACATTTTTAAAAAAATAAATATTAATGTTTTTGTTTATTTGTGTATATGTATATTTATGGTTCTTATTCCGGCTGTTGTTGTTGTTGTTGTCGTTGTTATTAAGTGCTCTTTGTGTTTTAAAAAAGACCCTTTAGTTTAAAGATGGAAAAAAAAATTCAACAAAAATTGGAATAAATAAATTTACGAATAAAAAATTAAGAAAAAAATGAGAAATTGAAAATCTTTGTAATATAAAAAAAAATAAAATATTAATAAAGTTAAATAAATAATAATAATAATGATAATGATAATAATAATAATAATAATGATGAGGATGATAATAATGATAATGATAATAATAATAATAATGATGATAATAAAAATGATGATGATAATAATAATGATGATAATAATAATAATGATGATAATAATAATAATAATAATAATAAATAATCCCTCACAGAAAACAAATGGGGGGGGGAATAGTTTTCAATCTCTTCTTATTTTGCAGTACTTTGCACAAAAAAACCCTCACAAATAAAGAAAAACAAAATTACAGTGAAACACAATTTTTTGTAGTGGTAGTCACGGATTTGTTTGTGTACGTGTATTGGTGGTGGTAGAGTGGTAGTAGTGTTTTTTTTTTGTTTTGGATAATATCCTCGTTGTTGTTGTTGTTGTTTGTGGTTATTGTTGTTGAGATTCTTTAAAGATGACAAAGTGAAATTTTCAGATACGTCATAGAAATTTTATATAGCAATTCTTGTAATAGCGGAATTGAATAACAACTATAACAGCAGCGACAATTACAGTAATTGTTGTTGTTGTAACGTTTTATTAAATTACAATCAGATTGGTGAATGTATTTTGCTGGCTTATTGTTTGAGTCTGCCAGGCTTAGGAAACCTTTCAAAAACAAACAGATGAAAAAAAAAAAAAGTCCGAGTTTTTTACGCCCTGTCAGAGTGAATCGAAGTTTCTTTCTGTTAAACGTTGTTGGTTTGTCTTTTTCTTCATTCTTTTAGTTGTGCTTGTTCTTTTTTCCTTTCTTCCTAACTAACATCCCTCTAATTAATGTCTTTAGGGAAACACGTAAATAAATGTTGAGAGAAATTTCTTTTTCTAGAAGGGAACATTTGGCCTCAACAAGCCACGTTTATGTACAGGTTACGTGTACTGGCATGACTGTAAGGTGATGTGGTTCACTTCGCACCACATGATTTCAGGTTGCCTTGAAATTTGACCGACGGTATCTGCACCTCAAGGCGGCGAGCTGGCAGAAACGTTAGCACGCCGGGCGAAATACGTAGCCGTATTTCGTCTGCCGTTACGTTCTGAGTTCAAATTCCGCCGAGGTCGACTTTGCCTTTCATCCTTTCGAGGTCGATAAATTAAGTACCAGTTACGCACTGGGGTCGATATAATCGACTTAATCCGTTTGTCTGTCCTTGTTTGTCCTCTCTGTGTTTAGCCCCTTGTGGATAGTAAAGAAATAGGTATCTGCACCTCACCTTTATGTATATATGTATGTATATATAATGTATGTGTGTTGGCATTTCGGTTTCCTTTACATTTTACGTTGATATAGTGTAAAAGGGCAAAATCCCTAAAAAAAAGAACGTATTTATGTTATATAACATAGCTGTTTGACAAATAGATACCGATAAGTAGCAATCTTAAATATAACGACTAGTATCGAAACCCATCCTACCTTTCTTAAAAAAGCATAGGAAAGATATAATAGATGATGATGTGCTATATATAGTCCTAAAAATATGGCTTGGTCATGGATGGAAAGTGTGAACGATTAGGCATCAGGGGTTGAGGTATGCATTTAGCATTAAGTTCTACACTAGTTTAATTGTTGGGTTGCTTGGTCCTGATGAGATTCCGCCAGCAAAGAAATAAATTTATACTTCTTGGAGAAAAAGTGAGATTTACGAAGACATTGTCTATATGCGTCGTTCATTGTCTTAAAAGTCCTGGAGATCTACTCTGTTTTCTAAATAGTTTTTCATGAGATTACCGAAAAAGATAGTAAAGGCTTTGTTGAAAGGAACATTGTAAATCCTGTTCAGTATGGTGATCTCATTCTCGCTCACAACATCATAAGCGGAAAGTGTAACCTCTCGAAAGAGCTGTTCTTCACTCCTGCTTCAGAGCGTCGGCTGCGGGGTCACTCTGCAAAGCTCTATCTACGACGATTTCATCTCAATCGAAGGAGAGGGGCTTTCTCCGTCCGGGTTGCGGATCCGTGGAATAAGCTGCCGGACGAGATAGTGAAGATGCCGACGATCGCTCGGTTCAAAGTTTCTCTTGGCCAGAAATGGCCTGAACTCTTTGTATGACCACCCTCCCTATACATAACTCCCTGTCCCCCTACATGGCCTTGCTTTTGCTTTTTGAGCCAATAAAAATTGAATTGAATTGAATTGAAGTATGTCACGATGAGTAAAAAAGAAACAAAAAAGGTTGGGGGGAAAATACGGCCAGTTTGGACAAGACTTTTGCTCACACTGTCAAGCTCGAAGACTTTTTGTTTTAATTTAATTGCTTCTGATCATTGTAGTCTATAAACTGCTATCGAGGAAAGGCAGAATCTCCTCTGTGGACAGGTGGTTTGATTTTGGTGGTTGTGAGAGTGTGTCTGGTATAGGGATGGCGCAGGTGTATGCCTGTCTGAGTGCTATAATGTTGGAAGTTATTGTCTAGACAGGAGTAACTAACTTTAACGTTATATACCAAAATCGACTTTACTTTTCCTCTATCGGAGGTCGATAGTATAAATTAGCAAGTAGTCAAAGAATAAACTACTTGTTAAATATAATCGGGCTATCACCACCCCACGCGCTTTCAATATGTGTGGGCTTTATAGTTAAGGTAGCAATTATTATTGTTATTATTTTCATCAAGTTTGAAATGTTATTCCCATTTCAACGCGTTTACAAATCTTGATTTATCTTCGTCTCCACCCACCTCTCAATCCAGTTCTACTCTCTCTGTATCTTTCTCCTTCTCTCGCCTCCGCCCCGCTTTTTTCTTTCTTTCTTTCGGCATCGTATTTCTCTTATCCCCTCTTATCTATCATCATCCTTTCGTTATCGCTACGGAAGGGAGTTATTTTATTTATTTATTTATTTTATTTATTTAGAATTGCCCAAAATGCTTATCCCTTAAAATTTTTTAGTTGAAATACTTTTCATACACATTTTACTCCCAATTAGTCGAGGGAGTTGAAGGACGGATGGAATTAATGATGGCGGCGGTGGAAGTGGTGGCGCGGGAATTTAATTACAATTTCACTAAAGGCTAAACCAGCAACTGTGATAGTGACGGCGCTGGCTGTGCAATTGATGATGGTGGTGGTGGTGGTCGTGGCTGGATGTTATTTATCTATTATTTATTTAATCTCTTGAAGGAAATAAAACTAACAGGAGGAATTCATATTAATCCCTTCCCCATGGTCAATTCTAATGAAAGGCGCTGCAGACATGACCATCCCTCCATTGCTTTCAGGCATTGGTAAGAGACGATTGGTGTAAATTCTAAAAGAGACTTGACTACCATTTCTAGCATATCACTCGATCACGTAAAGACTTCCTTGTTAGCTCTAGTGAATGTATGTGGAAGGAAATCCATCCATTCATTCATTTCCTTCGTTTGTCTACACCAGTTCATTTTCTAACCCACTCATTCTTTAATTCACACACACACACACACACACACGCACACACACACGCACGCACACACACACAATACACACACACACACAAACACTAACCTCTTTCACACACACACACATACTACCTCTCTCATTCACCCTCTCTCAGTCAAAATTTAATTCACTCTTTCTCTCTCACTCACTCTCTTATTCACACACTCTTCTCTTTCACTCCCTCCCTAATTCTCTTTCATTCACTCCTTTATTCTCTTTCATTCACTCCCTCCCTTATTCTCTTTCATTCACTCCCTCCCTTATTCTCTTCCATTCACTCCCTCCCTCCCTTATTCTCTTTCATTCACTCCCTTCCTTATTCTCTTTCATTCACTCCCTCCCTCTGTTATTCTCTTTCATTCACTCCCTCACTCATTCTCTTTCATTCAACCTCTGATTCAGCCACTCACACACACACACACACACACACTCTCTCTCTCTCTCTCTTCATTCGCATCCCCTCCTCTCTTTAATTTACTCATTCACTCAATGGTTTTCTCCTCTCTCTTATTCCCTCACTTACAACCTCTTTCCCTCTCACCTTCCTCTCTTATTAGACAGATGAACTGGCTTGACCAATCGACTGAAATGGCATTTTATTGCTTTTCGGCTTTCGAACTTTGTACATTAATTAATAAAGTTTACCTACCTATCTCTCTTTCTTTCTCACACATATACTATCTATCTATCTATCTATCTATCTATCTATCTATCTATCTATCTATCTATCTATCTATCTATCTATCTCTTTCTCTTTCTTTCTCTCTTAGCAAATGATAACCGAACTGAAACTAACCGACCCGAACCGGTTTCCCTATCTCTCTATCTCTCTTCCTTCCTTCCTTCCCTTCGATTCGATCATCTATGACCTATTCCTTCCTTTTCTCTCTCTTTCACTCTCTCTCTCTCTTTCACTCTCTCTCTCTCTCTCTCTTCACTCTCTCTTTCACTCTCTCTCTCTCTCTTTCACTCTCTCTCTCTCTCGTCCAGTGGAGTGAGTGGAAAGGACATACACACGACTAAAGTAATTAGTCCAGATGCATTCAAGCGTGCAACCGAATCCATCGTCCCCGCAACCCCCCCCACATACACACTGCAAGCGCAGGCGCGCACATTACTCCCAACAAACCTCATCACAAAACCCAGCCTAACCTCAATCTCATTTACACTACTCCATCATCACTATTAAGAACCCAGCGCCACCACCATGCAAAGATGTTAAGAGGACCACGGCGGCCTTTGGCAATAAATAAATAAACAAAAAGAAATAAAAATCACGCTTTTTGAACTCGTTACTAAATTATGCACGAGTGTGGTGTGATTGATTTAATCCATTTTTGCCTTAATTCACACACAAACCACCATCCCCCTACCACTACTATTAACCAGCCAGCACTCGTCAGGCAATATCTAACCGTTTACCTCCCTTTCTTTTACCGCTTTCTTGTCTATATGCATATATGTATGTGTGTGTGAAACAGTATGATACGGTCGAGTGATTCTCGTTTGTTTATCAATTGTCTCATTTTCGTATGATACGGTCAAGTGGCTGTCACTTGGAAGCGTTTGTCGCCGTCGTCTCTTTTGGCTTATTTATTAAATCTGTCCTAAATAATCGCGTATCCCTATCTACATCGCATGCAAAGTCCCACGTTTTATTTTCGCTTTTGTTGTTCGACCCTTCTGTTTAATGTGTATATTTTCGTGTGTATATATATGTTTGTAAATTTGTGTGTGTGTGTATACATATATACACACACACACTTGCTTACGAACCACATGGTTCCGGGTTCAGTCCTCTATAGCCTCGGGCCGACCAAAGCCTTGTGAGTCGATTTGGTAGACGGAAACTGAAAGAAGCCCGTCGTATATATGTATATGTATGTATGTGTATATGTTTGTGTGTCTGTGTTTGTTTCCCCCAACATCACTTGACAACCGATGCTGGTGTGTTTACGTCCCCGTAACTTAGCGGTTCGGTAAAAAAAGACCGATAGAATAAGTACTAGGCTTACAAAGAGTAACTCCTGGGGTCGATTTGCTCGACTAAAAGGTGGTGCTCCAGCATGACTACAGTCAAATGACTGGAACAAGTAAAAGAGTAAAGAGTATACGTATATTTTCGAGTAACTGCATGTGTATATAACGCATTGCATGCACGTCAAAGTCACTACCACCTAAACAGGGGTACTTCTACGTGGTTGCTTTAACTGTTTGAAACAGAAATAGTTAGACATTCCTTGTATCACTTCCTGCTGTCTTAAAAAAAAAGGCGGGGCTCGTTAGGTAATGTACTTTTAAAAATCATAAGAAACACTGCTCGTATTAGCTAGTGTGATGAAATTTGTGTGATGAAATTTGAAGCAGATTTGGTTGCTTTGTCTAGCCGTAGACCGGCTCTGTTTTGGGGTTTCCTCAGTGGCCCCGAGTTTGTAATATATTTGTTGTTGTTTTTTTCTTCAATTTCTGCAATTTCAACCAATCACGAGGGACATATTCATACGGCACAGAATGCTTTTTAAATCAATAGACGTCACTAATTGGTTGAAATTGCAGAAATTGAAGAAAAAAAACAACAAATATCTTACAAACCATAGAATTTTCTCAATAAAGCCAAGAGAAAAAGATGTTTTATAAACACATTCTACCAGTATACGAAGTTTAAAAGTGTTTAGTTACCTAGAAATTATGTTAAAAACTGCCGTTCAAACCGAAAAGATCCTAAACGCCGACTTAGAGATACTAAGAATCAGTGAACTAGACAGAGTACAAAATGTGTGTAAAGCCAAGATAAAAAGATGTTTTATAAACACATTCTACCAGTATACGAAGTTTAAAAGTGTTTAGTTACGTGGAAATTATTTAAAAAAAACTGCCGTTCAAACCGAAAAGATCCAAAAACAGTTTGGGAAATACTATTGTAGAGGCTCCTTTAGTCGACCACCTATATGCCTTATAACTGCACCATCATAGCTGGCCTAGGGTTATAGGGCTACGTAACAACAACGACAATAACTCGTCGCCATATGCGTGCTGCTTCGTTTTCATTTCTGAACGGTTCGGGTTACGCTTTCATATTTAGAGCCATTAACTTCCATCTCTTATCTAAAAGCCATCTGAATAATAACAACTTAAATGGCGATTCCCACAGGTTTATATGCTTATCTGTCCCTACTCATCTTTGTCTTACTCTCAATTTTGTGATTAACTATTCATTGATCGAGTTGTTTCTTTCCATCGATCGAGCAGTACATTCTATCTATTTAGCTATCTCGTTGGTTGACGTTGTTATTATGTCTTTGTGTTTATTATGCTTCTATATCTCTATATCTGTCAATCCATCGCGAAATGCTATGGCGATTCTTGTGCGCCAGCTATCTTTAACCAACCAACCAACCAACCAAGGCCCACGCTATCTATCTATCTATCTATCTATCTATCTATCTATCTATCTATCTATCTATCTATCTATCTATCTATCTATCTGCCTGTCTGTCTGTCTGTCTGTCTGTCTCTCTATCTGTCAGTCTCTCTATCAGACTGTCAATCTACCAGTCTATCTATCAGTCTGTCTGTCTGTCTATCTATAAATCTCTCTATCTATCAGTCTATCTATAAATCTCTCTCTCAGTTAGTCGGTCTGTCATACCGTATTTCGTTTTACAACCACAAACTACTAACTATATTAACGATGCATGACTCAATACCTATTTCTTTATTACCCACAAGGGGCTAAACATAAAGGGGACAAACAAGGACAGACATAGGTATTAAGTCGATTACATCGACCCCAGTGCGTAACTGGTACTTAATTTATCTATTTCTTTACTACCCACAAGGGGCTAAACACAGAGAGGACAAACAAGGACAGACAAACGGATTAAGTCGATTATAACGACTCCAGTGCGTAACTGGTACTTCATTTATCGACCCCGAAAGGATGACAGGCAAAATCGACCTCGGCGTAATTTGAACTTAGAACGTAGCGACAGACGAAATACCTATTTCTTTACTACCCACAAGGGGCTTAACACAGAGAGGACAAACAAGAACAGACGAACGGATTAAGTCGATTATATCGACCCCAGTGCGTAAATGGTACTTATTTAATCGACCCCGAAAGGATGAAAGGCAAAGTCGACCTCGGCGGAATTTGAACTCACAACGTAAAGCAGACGAAATACCGCAAAGCATTTCGCCCGGCGTGCTAACGATTCTGCCAGCTCGCCACCTCGGAACCGAAATACCTTTACGCAGTTGCATCACTCACCTGATAAAGCATGAACCCCTGCGTTCGGAGATGTAGAGAGTACAGCCGCACCCTGTGTACTGAAACTTCCAGACGAAAATGTAAATCATAAATGGAACGCCACCTCCTTTACTTCCCCCCCACCCTCCACTCCTCACTCTTTATTTCAGTTATAAAATACAGAAACCTTTATGTTCTTTCCTTTCACCTACCCTCGTACCCAAAGCGAGAGAATGCTCTGAAATAATATATACCAATTAATCCTTAAGTATTTTATCTATCTAGGCGTGTAGTTTATATTCTTATCTGCGAGTTTGATTCTTCCTGTCGGCAGCGTGTATTTTTTTTTTCTTTTGTTTTCAATTTTCTTTCTTTTTTTTTTGGTAGGGTAGGTTCTGCGTGTTGTATATGAAACCTTAAAGTTGGCAGATTTTTCCTTCTTTTTTTTTTTTTTCACGCAACCACCTGCAACAGACATCTGACGGGCGAAATCGCAGAACAATTCCTATTACCGAGCTTATGATGCAATGAAAATTTTATAGTTTTATTTTCGATTAGACTCTTTTGAAGAATGAATGATATACCCACCGGTGTACTTATATCTATATGTGTCGTATATATGTGTTTGTGTGTATTTAGATTTATGTGTGTGTATACATACACCTATCTATCTATCTATCTATCTATCTATCTATCTATCTATCTATCTATCTATCTATCTATCTATCTATATCTATCTATATCTATCTATCTATCTACCTACACACATATAGGCGTAGGAGTGGCTGTGTGATAAATAGCTTGTTTACCAACCACATGATTCCGGTTTCAGTCCCCACTGCGTGGCACATTGGGCAAGTGTCTTCCTACTATAGCCTCGGGCCGACCAAAGCCTTGTGAGTGGATTTGGTAGACGGAAACTGAAAGAAGCCCGTCGTATATATGTGTATGTATGTGTGTGTGTTTGTGTTTCTGTGTTTGTCCCCCTAGCATTGCTTGACAACCGATGCTGGTGTGTTTACGTCCCCGTAACTTGGGGGTTCGGCAAAAGAGACTGATAGAATAAGTACTAGGCTTACAAAGAATAAGTCCTGGGGTCGATTTGCTCGGCTAAAGGCGGTGCTCCAGCATGGCCGCAGTCAAATGACAGAAACAAGTAAAAGAGTAAAGAGTATATATGCACACACATCGATACATACACACACGTATAAGTTTTGTATGTTCAAACATTAACTGACAAAGCACACACATTTTACAAGGAAAAGGTTGATAACGACGTCAAGTTTTTGCCATTGGTTGGCGTCGCCACTGTCAACCTTATCCTCGTGTGTATGTACGCATGCATGCATGCATGCACAAAAGCACATATAGCACCTTTATATACGCATAAACACAGCAGTTCTTACATTCCGTTGTGCATTCTTGAAATCATGGTCGACCGGTTCAGAAGTTCGTTTCGCAATCCAAGTGGTTCCGGGTTCAAGTCCTACCACGCAAACCAAACCACGTAGTACTTTTTAGCGAAGCGAAGTGTCTCTTTAACATAGTTCTCAGATCAAGCAAAAATGTCTTTTAACGGACATTCCTGAGCATTGTTGTTCTGTACTCATTGTCCATATATTCAGGCGAGCGTGCGCACGGCCCCTGTATGTATGTATGTGTGTGTGGTCGGTTGGCCATTTTCTTACAGTTGAACGAGGTCCTTTTCTTTATTGTGTACGGATAGCTTTTATCTTAATAGATGTAAAAACACACAAAGAAACCCACCCCCGACAGAGGTGTGGGCGGGGAAGGACTTTGGTATGTTTCTCTGTGGAGAAGTATGGCTTTTCTGTCTCACACCACAAACATACACCACACGTTTTATATCATAAAAGTCTTGTTTTCTTTTTATGAATGTCCATTTAGCTAATTCCATTTTCTCTCTCTCTCTCTCTCTCTTCTACCTCTCTCTCTTTTATCCCACCCCCATCTCTCTCCCCCTTTTCTCTTTGCTCTCGTTCACTTACTCTTAATTCTTTGCCCCAATTCTTTGTTTTGGCTCTCTAAACTCTGGCATACCACCATCAACATTCCATCTCATTTCTGTCTATGTATGTATGTATGTATGTATGTCTCTCTCTCCCTGTCTATCTGTTTGTGTGCGTATCTCTCTCTCTTTATATATATATGTTGTGTGTGTGTGTACATATATATATACATTAGTACGTATCTGTGGTGTTTGTTGTATGTTATATATATGTTGTGTGTATATATATATAATACATATATATATGTGTATATATATATATATATATATATATATGTATTATATATGTGTGTATATATATGTGTGTATATATATGTGTATATATATATGTGTGCATATA
>NW_021833095.1:55000-59477 GCF_006345805.1 Octopus sinensis
TATTCACTAGGAGGTGTTCTTTCCTTTTTTTCCCTGCTCTTTTTCTTTTTGGTGGTAGATGTTGGGGGTGGTCAGGAGTGAGTTAGGTTGAGATATATATATAAACAGCAGTGATATAAGGGAGTCGGTTCAGTCGACCATATACTAGCTCCCTTTTTCCACCACCACCACCACCACCATCGTCATCTTCCTTATCCATTCTTCTCCGTATCACAAATAGGAACAACACTGCCTGTCGTGAAGCTTTAGGATTTGTATGTAAGGAAACGAAATTATCGTTGAAGGTCATCGTCGGTTGATAATGGGTGCAAACATTAGAAAAAGACGAAAACACTTAGAAGTAAAAAAAAATATATATATATATAGGTAGATAAATAAGTAAATAACATAAAAGCAGAGTGAGGTTAGTTTGTTTATCTAGGATGTGTAGCTGAGGTCTCTAGGTTCGATATATTACTGGATTTAGATTTTCGTTCATTTCTCCTAATACGTAACAAAATAAGTAATTTTGGAAAGATTCGTCAGTTTAAGCTGACCTGCAAGAAAGATCAACTATTGACCTATCCCCTACATCACTAAGGACTAATTTAAGGGTATAATAAATGAAAATGAAGAGGTAGACATTTTTTCAATTCATGCTACATATGTTTCAATAGCATAGTAATTTATTACGTACGAGAAATTACGTAATTTTCGTTACATTAAAACACCTGTTTCAAAAAGATTCAGCTTTTAATAAAATATACACTCTCTTATGTATTGAATATTTATTTACTCACGCACACGCATGCGCATATGTGGCTGTGGCCATCGTTGTTTGAGTGTAGCGAGTGTGTTCGCTTATTTTTGTTACGGCAATAAGGGAGCAACGTCTTTGATAGGACTTATCGAGTATTTACTTTACTGAAATAATTCTGGGTACCTTCTTTGAATTTGAATAAACGCGTTTTAAATCTGTATTCAACTCTCAGTTCTTCCATAATTGTGGTGTCGAAACGAAATTGTTACATAATAATCTTCCATGTGTATGTAATATATATTTATATATTATGTGTATATTTATGTTTGTGTCTGTGTAAATATGCATGTCTGTACGTGTGTACTTGTAAACGTTTATATATTTACATGCATGTATATGAGTGTCTACGTGTGTGTGTGTGTGTGTGTGTGTGTGTGTGTGTATAGAAAGAACCTTTCTCCAATTCATTGTTTTGTTTGCTCTTCTGAAGTGAAGCGTGTGACATCATCATATTGTAGTTTGTTTGTTCTAGAGGCACAAAGGAAAGACCGTTTCGTTATCTCGATTAACTGGGTACCGATGTTATTATTATTATTATTATCATTGTTGTTGTTGCTGCCGTTATTTTTGTTATTTCTCTCCCCCTACTTTCTCTCTCTTTCTCTCTGTTCATCACTTCCACCCCATACACCCTACGCATCAATTCTATTCTCTCTAATGACAGACAAATGACTAAACTGTTTACGTCTTGCTTCTTGTTTGTCCTGAATTTAAAAAAATTAAAAATTTTTTTTTTTTCCTGTGAGGTGTTTTCGTCATCGCTGTTGTTGTTGTGGGTGATGTTTTAAGTTTCGAATGATTTCTCTCTCTGATGCAAACATATATATATGTTGTTGCTGCTGTTGTTGTTGTTGACGAAGGTGCTATTGATGTCATGGATGCCAGTTTTCTTTGTCGTCGTTGCGTGTTTGTCTCGAAGCTGTCTCTGATTGAAAAATACCTATGACGAAAGGCTTTCCGACCGGGACTATCCAGTACAATTCTCCCCCACCCCACCCCACCTGCAGTCATGTTTATTTTTATATCAAGTTATAATAAAAAAAAAACATTTTAAGATTAAACTGAATTACTCAGTACTTTTTGTAGACGTCATATTTATTATATGCATTTACAAAAATAGTGCGAGATGACTGTGATTTCAAAATTTCGGCCTGCCAATCTTCTTCGAACTGTGTGTGTGTGTGTGTATATATATATATATATATATATATATATATAAACCAGCTTAGAGAAGAAGAAGAAACGAAACGAAACCAAACGAATCGAATCGAATCGACGCGAAGGCGCTCAGTCATCATACAATAGTGTAATAAATAAATATATGCATACATACAAACATATATGTACGTACGTACTACATCTACATGTATATATACATGCATATATAAATATATATATACGTGAGTACAGGACACCACAAATACGTAGAACTCAACGAGAAACGAAAACGTAAAAACAGCATGGAACGGACCATTTTTTTAACAACGAAAAAACAGATTATATATATATATATATATATAGATTATATATATTATATATATATATAGGAGAGTTCACGAAAAAGACAAAAGACGAAGGCAGGTGGTGTACAAAACAAACATATATATTAGTATAACGCTCAGGAATAGAAAAAGTTTTTTACGTTTCGAGCCTACGCTCTTCGTCAGAAAGGATTGAGAGGGGGAAAAACAGAGAGAGAGAGAAAAAATGTGTAGGAGATCAAGGGCTTATCAGCACTTGCACAGACAAATGGCTGTGGGGTTCGTTTTTATTGTTGTCTGTGGTGACTATTATTGTTAATGTTTTTACTTTTCGTTCTGTTTTAACAATTCTTGCCTCATTTCCTGAGTGAAGCCATCTTTGCATTCACCGTCTGCAACCATTTCATACATACATACATACAGTGTGGCTGGGTATGCTTGTGTATATATGTATGTATATATGTATGTATGTATGTTTATTCTATAATTCATTATTTATTAACTCAGATTTGTAATTTTCATGTTCTTCTATATATCATTCGGTCTGTCGGTCGATTTTTCTCTTTACACGCATGCCCGCACACACACGTGCCCACACACACATACACACACACGCTCTCTCTCACACACATACACCTATACACACAAACTGTGTTTTGTCTGTTTCTGACAAGACTTTTGCAATGGCGCCTGTTGTCTATATGCTGTATCTTTACAGAGCAGTCATCTTACAAGCATATATTCAACCGGCGTGTGTTAGCGAAATATGTATATGACATGATGGGTGCGTGTTATATGTGTTTCATTTATATTCATATATAGATGCCTGTGTTTAGATTTCCATATACGTGCAAATATGTATGCGCGTGAATGTATACATATGTATTACAACACCTAACTGTTGTTTTAATATGAACATAAGCATATTCTTTCTATGCCTTTACTACCCAGAAAGAGGAGTCTCCTGTCAGACTGTTTCATTATTTTTGAACGATCCTCAAGGAATTCCCACTCAGTCTCCTTCCTTGTCTAGGATATCACCTTAGAAGGCCAATCTCTCTCTCTCTCTCTCTTCTCTCTCTCTCTCTCTCTCTCCTTAATGTACGGACTAATCGATTAGCGAATAACCCCAGATTTACAGTTTGTACGGATCGCACTATCGCCTGGTGTATCCAACCTGCATAGATTGCAATACTTCTCGCTGGATATTCTGGATAGCCAAGTTTTATCGCATGGAGCGCTAACTGAGATATTCTTTTGGATGTCCCAATCCCTATTATACTTTCGCTATATACTCTTTTTACTCTTTTACTCGTTTCAGTCATTTGGCTGTGGCCATGCTGGAGTACCGCCTTTAGTCGAGCAGATCGACCCCAGGACTTATTCTTTGTAAGCCTAGTACTTATTCTATCGGTCTCTTTTGCCGAACCGCTTAGGTTACGATAACGTAAACTCACCAGCATCGGTTGTCAAGCGATTTGACACAGACACACAAACATATACACACACACACAGACATATATATATATATATATATATATATATATATATTATATAATATATATATATATACATATATACGACTGGCTTCTTTCAGCTTCCGTCTACCAAATCCACTCATAAGGCTTTGGTCAACCGAGGCTATAGTAGAAGACACTTGCCCAAAGTGCCACGCAGTGGGACTGAACCCGGAACCGTGTGGTTGGTAAGCAAGCTACTTACCACACAGCCAAACAAAGTTATAGTGAAGGAGACTGATCAGTCAGTCTTACAAATATAAACGTATGTGTGCATATAATATGTGTGTGTGTATAGTTTATATTTGTACGTGCAAATACATATATATATATATAATTTTAATCCAAACGGGAAACAAAAAAAACAACAACAGGAACAATTACAGTATTATTATTAATAGGCGCTCAGGAAATGGAAGCAGGGAGGTATGACGTTTCGAGCGGAGCTCTTAAAGAAGGAAGAGAGAGGAAAGAAAGATCCCAGAGCGGGCAACAGGGAAAGAGAAAAAGACGACTGGTGGTTTACGAGTTGACATATATATATATATATATATATATCTATATATATCTATATATTATTATATATATATATATATATATTATTTCCTTGTTTTTCCTGATGAGAGGCGGCATAATGCACCCTTTATTCTTTCGGAATTGAGAATATGCAGTCTTCGAAA
>NW_021833096.1:0-57784 GCF_006345805.1 Octopus sinensis
TTCGGCCTCGTCCACTTGCAGGGGGAGGACAGAGGCTGCTCTGTTGAGGACAAATATTCGTTCCATTGTCAACTCAACTGAGCTTATTTGGCATGATTTTATCGGTTGTGGTGGACTTGTTACAATTCCGTATATCTCCACCACACTTTCTCGCGGAATTCTGGGTTTTGGGGATATTTGGACTTACTGGGAACAGAATTTGATAAAATTGGAGTCAGTGGTCTCAGACTTGAAGGCTGCGGCTTGGATTGTTACCCCACTGTCACGAAGGACCATAAAAATGCTCTTAGCTAAGGATTAGGACAACTATATGGACACCCTTCCCTCTTGAGTGAGCCATTCGGGCCCTGATCCATACACGGTTTCCCACGTGTTTTGGAGTTTCGGTTATTTTTACGAGATTGTGTTCGGAAGTTATTCCTGAGAGGAAATCCTTTAAGGAATAGTCCCCAAATAGTTGGGAGTCATTTTTGTTATTGTTGTCACCACATGACTGTTCACACGCCATTAAAATAAATTTAAAATTTTTTTAATAAAAATCCATAATCTTAAATAATTTGACCTTAATACAACATTCTTTAAATATTAAAAAAATTAATTAGAATAATAAAAGTGGACAATTAACCCACACAAATTATAGGAAACCACCCAAATCGACAAGTTCTCAAATTCTTCCCCCAAAGAAAGTCCGAACCACAAGCCAAGACAAGAACCTGATCTCCTTTTTGCAGACTCAGATGACTAAGGCAGACACTGGAATACGAACAAGTCACAATTTCTGTCTTTTGTGTTGAATTTATCTAAATAATCACATTATTATCTACTGTATGTTTTTCTACAAAATTTTTTGGAAAAATTCCCTGTTCTCCGGCTATTTCTCCAAGGTACCAGTCCTCGTCGACTTCCTCAACCAGTCTTACGACGTCCCCAACACTCAACTTCAAATCCCCCAGTTCTGGTCCTTCAAAATTGTGCTTAGCAACAAAAAACACTGAATAGTCACAAATCTCCTAACTTGAATCAGGTGGATAAAATGACTCAAATCTAAGAGATTCGACCTCCTCTGTCCTTTTCATTGTCTCTTCACTCTTTCCAAGGTTTCCAATGTCGAATAAAGATTGTTCAAAGTCTATTGACTTGTTTATGTCATCATTGATTAATTTTTTTGTTCCAAACTCGAAAGTTTTAAAGTCTTTTTTTGCTGAGGGAATGGAAAAACACGATTCGAGTGAAAAAAGTTGGTCATTTTGTTCAGAATTATTGGTTTTGGTTGTTTGCTTTTCAATAACGAAATTGGATTGCAGTTTATTGGCTGAATAAAAGTCGAGATTTGACGGGCTTGTTTGTGGGGAATTAACCGTAAAGAACGGGTCAGCCGCTTGTAAAATATTTAAAGGAGTTTCCTGCCTAGTAGGTTGTGGAATAATGTTTAAAGAATCTTTCCGATCAACATTTTCAGATTTGTTTTGAGTAATCGACTCCCATTGTGTGGGTCGAAATACATTTTTGGCTTTAGAATTGTCGATGCTGGCCATTGATTTGAGTCTGGGTTTTGGTTTACGTGCGAATTCTCTCGGCATTGCAGAGACATTGGTAGAGAAAGCATCGAGTTGTTCCCTCAAGTTCAAATCGACATTAGCAGATGATGTTTTTTTGAGAGAATATGTCATTTCCACGGGGAGTTTGAGAGGAATTGGTTCGCCAGTTGACACGACTTGGATTAGTTTCATAAGACACGAAAACTGTATTTTATCAATGCTGCCAGATTTGAAGACATCGACCAATTCCCTACCAATATTCGCATTCCTAACCATATTTTGGCCAAGTCTGTGTCAGGCAGCTTTGAACGTGCCAAATATGGAGCCAACGTTGCTCCCGAAATAAACCCATTTGTAGAACTAAGTCTCGAAAAATCAAAATCCCATTTCTTAATTTCTTCCTGAGAACAAGACCAGATTGACATAAATTCGCAATTTTAAAGCCTTTATTTAACACAAATATTAAACTAAAAATAAACCAACAAATAATATAGTCAAATAAATTTATCCTAAACTACAGAAAGCATACTTAGTAAACAATAGCAAACCACAGAATAACTCACTAGTAACAATAACATCACTGCCCCTCTTCCATAACCCTCTTGGATGGAAAATGAGGGACTGACTTCTTTCTTTTAGTAGTACTCTGGGGTATTGAAGAGTCCCCTTCTTGTCGATATGTCGAGAAATCCCTCAAAACTAAACAAACCGACCAAACCTGTTAGGCTGCCTTTTCCCCATTTGAGCCTGCCCTCTGCCTGTCCCACTAATCCTACGAGTCTACAACTACTTAATCAACTCCCTACAGAACTCTCCTCCAATATCCTCAGGCGAGTCTCCAGCATTGCTCGATGTTCCACCCCCAACGAGGACTCCGCGTCCTCCTCACACAAGGCATCCACTCGGGAAGCAAGGGAGACCTTCGCTGCCAACATCCTCGATGCCTTTCCTTTCAATTTGGCCGAGGTTTGCCCGACGAGTTGTGACGAATAAATCAGTCCATACTTGGGCGTATTCCGATTGCCCTTCAATGCTAAGAAAAGTGTTTTTTCTGCTCCAAAAATCTGAATTGTCGAGGAAGGCTGCTTGGCTAACTTCAAGAGGGATCCCGCATGGGAGATAAGACGGGCTCCCACCTGCTCCCCCACCAGAACTGTCACGTTGGGGGCTACAGCCATCATCCGATTGCTCAAATAATCAGTCAAATGAGTCCTGTACTCAATCAATTGAATTATCTATAAATGTTAACAAAATCAGTCAACTGTGAATATAATCAATTCAAATTAATAAAGTATGAGATTTACCTGATTACATAACTCTTTTATACTAATAAGGTCATCTGGTGAACACTCCATGCCGATTGTTGTGTTGACTGAGGCCTTGAGATGTGCCTCGTCTTCCTCACTGAGCCAACGAGACAAATCTGCCTCTCCCAACCCACTTCGATCACCTTCAAATAAATCAAAAATACTAACCAAAGTTATAAATAAGCTGGGCATACAATAATGGATCAGGAACAAGCTTAACTAACTCTGGAAAGTGCCATCCATACCACTCTCTAGCCCGCATAACCAAATTATTGAGTTCCCTGTCCAGTTCATCCAACAAACCTACAACAAAATAAATTTAAATAATTATTTATTTAAAAAATAAATTAATTATTAAATAATTAATTAAACTAATTAATTACCAATAGCATGAATAATCATAATGTCAATTTTGTCGGCCGAGAATTTCAATTTGTACCGACAAAGCCCGTGAGTAAGGCCAAGAGAAGTGGCCGAAAGTTCATTGGAATGGACATCCAGCAGACTGGGGAGTTGTGCCCTTATACAACGAAACAATTCCACCACAGGGGCCCCCCAGACACAGTCCACAGCCACTTTATTCTGAGGATAAATTGACCAATCAGAGACCTTTATTAATGTCCCTAAACGTTGGTCGGCCACTGCGAGCTTCTCGTTGGATTGGGAGACTAATTTTAAGAGACGTTTCAGTTTTTTGTTCATTCGGCCTTCAATAAGGGAGGATGTGGCTGCAACAGACTCGGAAAGGTCCTTGAATTTGACAAAATACTTCATTTCCATGCTTTGGTGTTATGTGGTGATAAATGTACAATTTACTGGCTGTTTCTGGAGTGCTAAAATATTTGTACAGATCATCCACTTTTTGGAGTTTTTTTTCTTTTAATATCTTTATGTTATTTTTGTGTTAAATACCTTAAATATTGCATACCCAGCGGATGTTTCAAAGAGTACCAACATGGACAATATTACAACTAATGTGTGTTTTAAACTTTATTTTAAATTTATTACTTTTATTTCAAACTGTTATTATTTATAATAATAAAACATTATAAATGTTAATATTAGTAGAACTCATTTGACTATCTTTCAAGTGAGTTACTGAGTACATTTACTTGGACACCAAATTTCACTGATTTATAAAAGAATCTTAAAAATAAATAATTAGAATTATTAATTAATTTAATAAATAGAAACTAATTAATTTTAATATAATAAATATTTAAGTGTATTCAAGTGGATGGTATTCTTTTGTTGTAGAACAAATAGGGATCAACATTATCCTCAATATCCTCTACATCTCAATGTACAGCCACATCCCCCACCCTATAGTCGACCGTGATGAAATACTCCGAATAGGCCGAAGATTCCGTAAAATAGACGTGGATGGCTCAGGCACTCTCTGCCTGGAAGAACTATTCAACCTCCCCGGCCTGGAATCCAATCCCCTCGTCCGCAGAGTCCTCGAAGTATTCGACACAGACAAAAACGGAGTGATCGATTTCAACGGTATAAACCCATCGATTACCCACTAAGAGTTCATAAACGGCATTTCTCTATTCTGTGTAAAGGACACGGACATTGAGGCCAAATTGGCATGTGAGTAAGCATACTAATTCAGTCGCCTTTAAGATATATGACACGGACAATGAGGGGTACCTCACTCGGGAGGGAATGTTCAGAGTCCTCAAGACCATGGTGGGGGATAACTTGAAGGATGACCAACTCAGACAGGTCATTGACCGTACTATTGTGTTTGCTGACACTGATTGTGATGGAAAGTTGTCCTTTGAGGAGTTTTGTAATGTAATGGTCTTCCTTTCATTCACAGGCTGTTCGACATATTGGCATTGACCAACAGATGGTCATCAATGCTGATATTTAACACTAATATACTTTAATTATTTATTAAATTATATTTAATTTATTTTTGATTAATTATTATTTAAATTTTGTTTTTGTGGATCAATTAGTTAGCCTTGTGGTAAGATGGTGCCAAGGTAGCGAATGATTTTAGCAAGATCAGGCCGAGTAGTGTCTACATATATTCGAATAGACGGACTAGGGTGAGGGAGTCGTTGGAATACTCTGGGGGACTTTAATAGCTCAATGGCCTATGGATAATTCGAATAGAACACACAACTCATTATCTGAACTTAACCTTTGGAATAGGCCATTTAGAATATTTAAAATTATTTTTTATGATAAAGATAGTTTGTATTACATATTTAGGTAAAAGGAATATCATAATTAACTATATAATTACCTGCATATAAAACTAGATTATTATAAATACAATTTTATTGTAGCGTCCATCCTGGTGTGTTATATTCTGGGTTTTTGTCTCACAATTACTTTTGTGGATTCAACATTGGCCCTACATTATTGTAGAGCTTCCTGGGTGTAGAGTTTTCTACTCCCCGTATACTCTACTACATTAACTATAAAAAAAGTTATTGCATGACAATTCTATCAAATTTTCCATATTGTTATCATACCTATGCTAATGTAGTTTTAGACAGTTTATTAATTCATAGGTTAAATTAACGTGAATAAAAATCAAAATTTAGTTTTTAGAAAATTTAGAAAAAGTCTCTCAGTCATTCCCGAGTATGTTGTTCAGGGATTAGTCAAAAGTTATTGTAAAAAGACAAATTTTGTTATTTACAGAAAGACAGACAACAAACAGTGTGCCCAAATTGAGAGAACAAAAGATTAGATAAACCTTTGAACTAAAATAATGAGTAGTGATAAATATTAAAAGAATGAATAACATAAAAGTGATAGGTCGTGAAATATCCAGCCTGCAATTGAAAATACTTATTTCAGAAAATTAGCAAAAAAGGCAGAATGTCCTAAAAATTGGTATTTTAAAAAAACAGTTTTTCATTTAGTGATAAGGCGTATATACCCACAATATTTTAACAAACACGCTTATTGATTAAATTTGGATTAACCACAAATAGGCGTATAATATGGTCAAATAAATCCACGTAGTTCGATAAATAACCAAAAATGGTTCATTAAAGCAACTTATCATGTTTAGTTCAACTACGATTTTCTGGACCAAGAAATAGACCTGGGAATAACACCAGACACATTAGGACTGAGTACAATGCCCTCCCAGAATAAGCAAACAGACATGTTTTCAATCAACGAAGAAACCGGTAAGTGAAAGTACTCATTAACAGGGGAAATTATGCCCACCAAAAACTACGAGGAGTCCTACGTTGATATCCTCTAACACTCTTAGTTCACTCACATCCCTGTCCCCGACATCCGCGATAGGAGTTGGGGGAACCTCACCTACAATCCCCTTCCATACGACCCCTCCACCAGGACGGACTATTGGCAGGAATACTGGCCTATGGAGTCGGTCCTCAATGAGGTCCCTCAGTTGACGGATGACATAATAAACTACGACAAGACCGAATATAAGGAGTTTATTAGGAATAACTCGTTTACTGAACAACAGGTGAAGCAAATGAATGAAGTCAGACGGAGAGGTCGAAATAGAGTATTCCACGTGCTTTATAGTCTAGATGGCTGCCAGGACATGCAGGGACCGGAAGAACTGTATTATTGAAACCTACAACAAAGAAATTGAGGTTCTTAAAACGAGAAAGCACAGACTTGAACAAGAAAGTATGATTTTAGCCAAGAAGGTTCATGATCTGGTTCATCTCCATAAATCAAGGATTTGATAAATTACGTTTATATGTTTTATTTCTAACACATTTCCATTTAATTATAATCTTAAATAATATATTAATAAATATTTTGTTTACAGATTTAGTCTGTTGTGGTCATTGAAGGAATGATCGAAGAATCAGTTTTAGATTACGAAGAAATAGACAGTGACCCCCCAATCGAACAAATCGGCCTATCTACAATAATAGAAGAGACCGAAGCCGACTTTGAGACTGAACTACCCCCCATAAAAGTACCCCAAATAAATGACCCCCAAGGAGTACCCCTTCAACCCAGAAGTAGGCGAATATGCAGATATTGCCCGCCACGGAATAATCGAAGTGGCCGGTTAATGTCCGTGAATCACAACCAGGGGATGATCTCTGCGGAAATAAAGTGATCACATTCTCGGCCTGTCGTCTACCCCCAGGAGAGGACCAAAGAGTGCTCAAGTAAGGCAGAACGTATAATATAGCTACCTAATGTTCACTCTGGACAAGTATGTGGAGAATGATTACGTAATCGTGTACTTCCACCACGGACTGACACATACTCCCTCCATTCGGTTCCTCTATCAGGCATATCGACAATTGGACAGAAGGTGGGTCATTTTTTGTGACTTGGAGGTATAAAAAGAACGTAAAGGCACTGTATATAGTCCATCCTACCACGGTCGTTAATTTTATCATCTCCGCCTTCCAACGGATAGTCAGGTTGGTCCCTGCCGACAGCCTTCAGTTCAAAATTCGCCCAGAAACTGCACAGGATTAGAAGTATAGGGGAAATGAACTCGATTGTACGAATAGACCAGCTAAAGATTCCCCATCAAGTCAAGCTGTACTGATTAGTCTCATTTTCTAGTCATGACATCAAATTGGGACACACCCCTCAGGTTGTGGAGTCCTCCCCCACTGCCCAGTTCGGGGTGTCCCTCGAATAGTAAGTTGTGGATGTCAGTCTTAAGTGTACTGTCACAACACGTGTGTTCTGTCCCACCCATCGTGGAGCAGTGCATTGAGTATATAACTATGTTTGGTTGGTCTTGTTTGGGTAGTTGGGAGGGCTAGACTACGTGGGGATATTCCGGTTGTCGACCAGTCAAATGCTCCTTCATGATGTCCGGCAGAATATCAATCAAGGCATTTCTGTTGATTTTGGGGTTATTGGGGATGTGGTTCTCGTCTCTGTTCTTCTTAAACGCTTTTTTGGGGAGTTGACGCCTCCTTGTTTGCAGATTCACTTCATCCACTCATTGTTGACTTCCAAGGTCTCATTGGTCTTCTAATCTTCAGCCCATTCTGACAAGATCACGTGTGCTTGGGATATTCTGACCCAACTGCCAGCAATAAACAGAAATTTGCTTTTTGTTTTGTTAGATTTGTTGGATATGGTGAGTGGTGGAGTGACCTGTTTAGGTACAACGAAGAAGTCAAGTCAATTTGATGACTTCATCCAATTTGGGGATTGTTTTTGGGTGTAATCTGTGCAGGGCAGTCGATGGACTGTCCTCATTATTCTACATTAATCATTTCGTGACATTCCTCATCGATAACTACCACGACTTGAAAGCCATGGAGTACTAATTAATAATTTATTCTAATTACTGTACTCAGGAGGGTCCCTATTAGTCGTGGTGATAGGATCGGGCTTGTCTCTACTTATTAGGCGAGAGATACTTCTCTCTTATTAACTGGGGGGAATAATCTCAGTTTATTATTTTGAGTAAAGTCGGATATAGAAATGATAGTTCGTAGTAGATAAGAAATAGACCACAGATTGTTGTGTATAATGGAATCAGACACTTTCCGATAGTCAATGAAGCACGTATATGCACTCTTCTGTGATTTATCGGCCTTCTCCATAATCAATCGGACATTAGCTATATAGTCGAACTTTGGTACTAGAGGAGTTTACTAAGAATCCTTTGGTCGTCCAAAATAACAAACATGGATATATTTATACGGGTCAATTTGGGCATTTTGTTTGAACGAAAAATCGTAAAACACGTTCTTTGGACATGTCATCTGCTTTGTTGGATAGAATCATTCTGCTGAGTAATATTTACAGGAAGATTTTCGCATAGTATTTAAAGACGACCCTCGAAGACCTGAGGAAGAGACTTCCCAGCCGACTGAGGAATTGAAGGCTATCAACGGTAGAATACGCAACGGAATTTCAAATGACTTGGAGGGGTAGAGAAATTGGCTTGTGAGATATTTAAGGATCGGACATGACTTAATTGGACAACCTAAGCTACCCTAACATCGAGAAGAGAAAGTCGTGAAAAATACTGAGATAATATGTAAAACTAACATCTTTCAGGGGAATATAAAACATTATTAAATAAAAGTTTTTCTTATAATAAAATTCAATTATAATAAAATTGATTTAAGAATAAAATCCAATAAACATTAAAAGTAGGTCATGAAACTATTGAGCGCATGTCTTGGAAGTGCTACTGCATTATTATTAGTAATTAGTCGACCCACAGAGCAGTTTAATGCACAACATCAATCTAAAAGTAATCTTTTTTCCTAAACATTATAAAACTAGCGGACCACAAATTCTACGGATTACCAACCAGTCATACAATCCAACGTACATATTCCTATCATACAGTTAACTACGACACAACAAAAAAAATATCTGATTGGTCTCAATATTTAATAACAAAAAATAGCTCACAAGGTTTGTCTAATGTTATAATTCTCAAAGGCGAAGCAAATAGAAGAAACTGCAGGTTTCAAAATGACGAAAATATTTCAAAATATTTCTCGACCCCTGCTGACTACAAAAGAAGTGGATATTCGAAAGGACATCTCAGTCCATCGGGGTCATTTAAATTCAATCAGGTCAATGACTTGTTCTATTTTAGACTGGAATGTGCGACACTTTTTATTTGACGAATATTGTTCCTCAGAATATGAGACAAAATTCTGGCATTTGGAATAGATTGGAACAATATCTGAGAAAAGAATTAATTAAAACATTTGACAATATTTCGGTGGTAACTGGCCCAGCATTTCTTCCCTTTGAGTCCAATCCAAAGGAAATTCGAATAAAAGTATTTTGAATTGTTCATTCACGAGGTCATCGGAAATAATAAAGTTTGGGTTCCAACCCACACATATAAGGTTGTTTTGTGTCAGTCTCAGACTGATACTTATTTGGGGGCCTTTCTGATTTTAAATGATTCTAGTGGATATCCAGAAGATTATAAGGACAACATGGTCAAACAGTTAAGTATAAATTAGGTCAGCATTGATGAATTGGAACAAGATCTTGGATTTGATTTTTTTCCGGAACTGGATAGAACAGATGTCAAAGATTTACGTGATTATCTGAAAATGGTTTAAATTAGTTTAACGATTTTTTCTGGGTTTTTTCTTGGTTATGTATTGATTTTCATTTCAGATTGTTTCATTTTGTTAGGAATTTAATTTATTTATGTTAATTATTTGGAATTTAATTTATTTAGGCAATCTTCGAAGGCCTGCTTCCTGTCTCCAATCAACACCGTGTCGCTTGCCTCCGTGCAGGTCACTGTGAAAGCAGCGGTGTCTGGTTAAAGGCTCTCCCTCTCCCTTCCATCGGGAACCTGTTGGACAAGGAATGCCTAAGAATTGCAATCTCCCTCCGTGTCGGGCTGAAAATCTGCCAGACGCACAAATGCCGTTGTGGGGGAACTGTTGACGAGTACGGTTTGCATCCCCTCGCTTTCCGGCGGAGTGCCGGTCGTGCCCCCCGTCACAGTGAACTCAACTCAGTCATACAGAGAGCCCTCGCTTCAGCAGGCATCCCGTCAATCCTTGAACCTGTTGGATTGGATAGAGGGGATGGCAAACGCCCTGACGGCATGTCCACCTTCCCCTACGAGCAGGGGAAATCCTTATTTGGGATTCTACCTGCTCGGACACGTTCTCGCTGGGAAATCTCGCTCTGTCCGCCGCCAATCCTGGGCACGCTTTCAGGCAGGCCGAGGAGCGAAAGATTCTCAAGTACGGCCACCTCTCCAACTCGCTGCTCTTTACTCCAATTGCTGTGGAGTCCTCCGGGATCTTCGGTCCCAAGACACTCCGCTTCCTTCGCTCGCTCGGTCGACGGATTTCAAGGACTAGTCACGATCCAAGAGAGTTTTCTTGGCTCCTGGAACGTCTGTCGATTGCTGTGATCCGAGGGAACAGCTTCGCGATTCGCGAGGCTGGTCGGGTGTCTCGTGAGGCCTTTAATTAACTTAGCTATCTTTAATTTCTTTCTTGCTTTAAAAAAAAAAAAAAAATTATTTGGATGATCTAATTTTAATTATGTTTAGAGACTCTATTTAAAATAAAAGAAAAACGACATCAAAAAAACGCTAAAATTAAAAATACGAAAAAAAACAAAAGCTCATCAAATTGTTCCTTAACGTTTAGTTATCGAATGTTTTACCTGCCAATTCTTGAACAGTAGAAAATATGGTATCCTATCTAATTCTTGCTTTAACTTAACTTTTACTTTTATCTTGGCTATATTACAATGAGTTAGGGTTGTGCCAGGGTTCTTCCAAACTGGCTTTGTGCTCGTTGCATGAATGTGAAAGGAGTTTTTAGAACCACTATTTCACCCATTCTTTATTTACCAATACTTACTTCGAGAAAATTCAATTAGAGCCCTAATGAGATTTTGCCATCTTTCCAAATACCAGGATATGCCCCAATTATAATTTCGAAGCATGTTAGATTTTATAGCCGCCGATAGCTTCTCAACTTTTATCAAAAAATACGAACTAACTGCAACAAAGACTGGTAAAAACTCCGCATGATTGACATCAATTTGCTTAATTCACCATTTCAAATTAAACTTAGCAGTTATGTGTCTTTAACAGATAGTCAAAAATTAAAATTTAGTTAGTATGTCTTAAATTAGTGAAATTATTTTAATTAAAGGAGAATCAGTATGCACAGAAGTGCACCAGCCATAAAATGAAGACTCCTATCTACTATTATATATTACGCCCTCATTCCAAAAAGGGAAGGGGTAGAGTAAGCAATATACCTTTTCCGATTACGTCAACATCGACCTCTGGGTCATTATTTGTATTATTTCCAGCATCAGAATTAGTTTCTGGGCCTCCATTCGTATTGATCGTATTTTCTTCATCTTCAGAATTAGTTTCTGGGCCTCCACTCGTATTGATTGTATTTTTTTCATCTTCAGAATTAGTTTCTGGGCCTCCAATCGTATTGATCGTATTTTCTTCATCTTCAAAATTAGTTTCTCGGTGTTCACTTGTATTTTCTTCATTTAGTTTCAATGCCTCCAAAATAGTTTCATATCTTAATTCTCTGAATCTTTGATTCAATTCTCTACTTGGGATAATATTTCTATAATTACAAATAAGTACATTACAATATATTTTCCGAATTTAAAATACTGTTAGTGTCATCACTATCTTCAAAATTCATTATTTTGAGTAATTTGTATATGATAATTCCAGGTTTATATGGCTTATATTAAAACACTGAATATACTTGACATAGGGTATCGTTAAACATTTCATCGTCTATAAATGTGTTATATTTACCTTAACCATTCGTTGAACTAGTAAGGAATACATTTAATCTTCCAACTCTATTAATAACATCATATCCTTCATCACTAGCTGAACTACAGTTTGACTGACACAGAGTTCAAACTCAACAATCTCAATTGAAATATCTTCTCCTTGTTTGACAAACGAAATATTCACCAATTGAGACAGTGACTACAGCAATTAAATAATCATTTAACATTTTTGACAACATCCAACATGAACATCTGAATTAAAATAAAAATAGATTACTTTATTCTCATCATATTTCACCTTTAGTTCACCGAGACCTATTTGATGTCAATAAAATAATACTTGATGTGTATTGTAGCACCAACAGCACAGTCAGAATCATTATTATTCATCGTTGAGTTTCATTTTATATCTGTGTAATTAGGCTAATTATTTGCACATTTTTATGTAGTTTTTAAAATTGAGTTATTTCATATTTAATCTCTCTAATCTGACTAACTCTAGCAGAGGTGCAGTTGAAAACGAACTGATAATAAAATTCCATCATTCAATAATTATTAATTTAGGATTTTTGGCCATTCATGAACACCTGGACTTCAGTGCCAAAACTAGCACGGAACCTGTAAAAAGAACGGCCATTGAAAATGTCCAGCCTCGTTCTGTTGATGACAATTAAAGTCTCCCTTATCTGGAAACGAACTCAAAATTAGACGCAGTGAAAGCAATTATCTTCTCTATGAATGTTGAAGATAGAAGACAGTGGGCAGTATCAGTTTGCGAAGCTATCCATTCGAGGTTAGGGCGTGTCCCTAGAGGTAGTTGGAATGTAATACTAGAGAATTTTAATTTTAAATTTGAAGATAAAATCTTTTTGTCCGAATATAGAAAGTTGGAAAATAAAAGGCAACTATCTTTTGCTGATGTGGATGAGTCCAAAAAAATGGCTGATTTCTCGGGAAGTGGGTGTGATACAGGACTGTTCGCTTGCTGCAAGCTAACTAAAAATTTATATATAAGTGCATGAAAATTAGTTGATAGCTAAATTTTCAAAGATTAAATTCAAGGAAACAAATTCTTGCTTCCCATATACATCCGAATGAAATGTAGCACTTATTCACCCAATTCTGAAGTCCGGGAAGCCTAAGGACAATCTTGACTTATATAGACCCATCTCTCTATTATGCGTCCTATCTAGAATCCCTGAGAAACTAATACTAAAACTAATCCAATCATCTCTCCACTTGTTACATTCCAACATGGTTTTAAGAAAGGACCATTTAAATCTTCATATCTGAAAAAAACTCTAATTTTATCTACGAAAGCTTCAAAACCAAGCCTATCTAAAAAAAATTCTTTGCTCAGTAGAAATACAAAAGGCGTTCGATTCAGTCACTAAAAAGAATCTTTATTGAGCGACATTCCAATCCCTACTCACCAGGACGACATCTTACTCTTCTATGCTGATGATATCATATAAGATCAACGGACCAAAATCCACTCAAAGCAATCCAAAGACTTCAGAGAAACATCCACAACATGTTTTTCTGCAATGTACAAACCAACTGAATCTAAGCTCCGAAAAATGCATAAACACTCTATTCACGACAACAAAAAATTATCCAACTCCGAAATCAATGTTATTTTAAAAGGAACAAGAATTTAGCAGATAAATACTAGGTGTGATCTTTGAAACTAATTCTCATTCTCTAAGAATATTGACAATCATATAATTAAACTATCGAGAAGATCAAACTTTTTAAATTCCTTTCTTGGTTCATGCACGGGGATACAACAATCCTGATTTAAGACTATATACAAGCAAATATGTCAAGCCCTCCATTGCTTATGCTTGTGGTGGCTGGAAATCATTTCTGGCCCCCTCCAAAATCTGCAAAAGATCTCGAACCTACAGCTGAAGTCTATCTCCAGTTTTACTAAACGGATTATAAAGCCAAAAGCTTTTGAAAAGCTTGTAAGGACGACGGGTTCTAGAGACAGCCCTGACCTTTGGATCCTTGTCCAATTCGAAGATGCGTCAAATCCCTGGCTGAACACATAGAGAGGATGCGTAGAGTGATTGGGAATGTCGGGATCACCTAAATAATTTGTTTGCCTGCTTAGACGGCGTTTGTTTTCCTGCTAAATAAAATAAATACAGTACGACCCCGCCCCAATAGAAAAGTGCCCCAAATATAGAGGTTGCCCCTAAGATAGAGGGTATATATAATTTTTACATTTTAAAAGCAAATATCTGTATTTTTTAATAATAAAATATGTTTTTTCGTATTAAAATATGTTTTTTCGAATAAGGAAGTTTCAAGATCATTAATTATTCTCATTGAATCTTTTAAGTCGGACCCTTCAATTTCATCATTTCCATTATACAAAGTATCATTATCCTCAATTCCGTTTATTTCAAGATCCATTAAAGCTAAAACATGCTTATCAATTAATTCAGATTTTTTTTTGAATTAATTTCAGGAAAACATGTTCTCTGTTCGTTTATTTTCATCCAACAATTGACAATTGTTATTGTTGTTACTCGACTCCATGCTTCTCCCACATATGCGATTATTTGCCTCATATTAATTTTCAATAAAGTCGAATAGTATTTTTTAAGATCATCAGGTATTTTTAGGAAATTTAAAAAATGATAAGTTTGAATATTCTTGTAATTTGTGGCACGGTGCATTATCCATAAGAATCAAAATTTTTCTGTTTTTTTGAGCCATTTCGAAGTTTATCTTCTGTAACCATTTATCGAAAATATCAATCGTCATCCAAGCATTTTTGATGCAGTGTACAAAACCTAAAAATAATCTAATACAACATACTCCATAATCTTCAGTTTTTATATTTTTTAAGCATCTTGGGGATTTGAATTTCCCGATAACAAGGAGCTTTAATTTCTCACCTTCAAGGCTGCAGCATAAAAGAACCGAAACTCGTTCTTTACTTTTTGTTTTACAGAAACAGTCATCATTCGAAGATACAAATGATTTATATGAATTCTTTTTGACAAAAAGGGATGTTTCGTCACAGTTGAAAATATCTTTTTTCTCGAATTTATCAAATAAATTGTCGTAATCATTAAAAAAATCTTCGATCTTATCTTTGTCGCACGAGTTCTTTTCTCCGGAAATTACTTTAAACAGTAATTCGTGACGTTTTTTAAAACGATCCAACCATCCATTCGATGCTTTAAAATTATCGAAGTTAAGGTTCGATGCAATTTTTTTTGCAACAGTTTTCAAGAGAAATCCTGAAACTGAAATCCCATCTTCTCTCAAATTTTTAAAAACTTCAAAGACTAATCGATCAATTCAATAATAAATTTTAATATTATCGATTGAAAAAGTGCCCTAATAAGCGGGGTTCCGTATTTCGAATTTAAGCTTCTTATTGGTCAAAAAATATACAAAAACTGAGAAATCATTCAAAATAATTTTTATTAAAAAAATCGCCCCAAAAACAGAGGGTGCCCCAAGGCCGGGGTTTTATTGGGGTGGGGTCGTACTGTAGCTAAATAAAAATGGAGAATTTAAAAATATTTCTTAAAGTGGCCAAAATATTTCTTCAAATATTTATTTTTTTTTTATTTTTTTTTTTTTATAAATATTTAATTAAAATGGGGAATAAGTCTCAATTCCAACTCTTCTTCAAATATTAAAAATCAAACTGCTTCCAGGCACCGTTGTCAATTTTAATTCTCTGATAATGTATCTTATGTATCTATAGATGAGTATTGGACAAAAATTGATTAATAATCGCCAGACTCAGCGACGCCTCGCTGCGTATTGTTAGCAGTTTCCGCGGTGCACGGCGACAGAGATTCACTGAAAGAGTTAGTTCACTCTTGGAAAAACCAAAAGTGATTCTGTTTGTGTCTACGGTCTCGGCTTTTGACAGGGCAATAAGCCAAGCAGAGAAAAGAAGCTCTTTGGCAACGGTTGGAATGGTGCCGATCGCAAGAAGAGCACAAGCGCCCCTTCTTGCGGGAATTGGATAATTTACATGAGACACAAGTTTTCATGCGAGAGAATGATAAAATGGAGTGAAATAAAAGAAGGAACGATTAACAATTAACAAAATAACAACAATGAGTCAATACATATTTTAATATGAATACATATATTAATATGAATTCTAGTGATGAGTGCTCTAGTGGTATAATATCTGTATCTGATAACATCGATGAATCCGAATATTCTGTTTATAATACATAATAATGTACAATTAGGCCGATGTAGTGTCACTCTCCGACTCTGCTGAATCTGAACTCATAATAGAAGAAATCTCTGCATATGACGAAACTGAAGCTTCTGACTCTTTTCCTTATGTGAAATCAACAAATGAATTTATCGAAAAAAACGATGAATCTATTTCCGACCTTTTTGATGAGAGAGAATTTTGCTCCTTTTCTGAAACACTGGTTGAAAATTCCAACTCTCAATTTCCCCAACAAAATTTTCAGAGTGATCGGAATACATTTTTGACAAAATGGGTGATTTCAGGACTGATTGTCACCGGATTAGCTGCCATTTCTTTTATTGGTGGACTCATCTTCAAAAAACGAAAGTAATCATTCACTTCATTCATTTTCTTGTTACTTTTATTGATATGCAGCACTTTTACAAATCTGCGGTTCTTTATTTTAGAGCGGAAGATACTAAGCTCAATAAAATATAATTCTTTTTTATTGCATGACCTTAGTGTCTTTGTTATTGTAAGAAACGGTCCATTGTATTTTCTTATCGATTTTGTGGTTGGTACTTTCCCGATGTTAGGAAATTAATGTTATCAATATTTAACTAATCAATTCAAAATATTTAACAAATTTTTACAGAGAAAGTGTTGCACTGTCCTTATTCCATGAAATGGAGTCTTCAATTTTATCAACAAGATCATTATAGATTTTTTCTAAAGACTCACAGTTATAAAATAGCTATTTACAATTAATTTATAAACAGGAAATTTTTACAAGAAACTTAAAATAATACAAGAATGCATTTTTCAAAAAAATGTCGTATCTAGCAGATATGATTTCTCCCACATGACAATTATTTTTTAGCCTCAGAAACTCCGCACAATATGAAGATGCTTCAAACCTGGTATCTGGAGGATCGGACTGTATTATTTAAATTAAATGTTTTCTTCGAATAATTTTAGATATAATTTAAACTCGGTAAAACATCTTTACAGAATTAATCTCTACGTCTATTGTCTACAATTGTTAAATCTCACCGTCTTTTTGTTGATTTTCATTTTCACAATTTTTCTGCAAATTATATTCTACGATCATCTCTCCAATTTGTCATTAAAAAATCTTTTGTATATATACTTGGACACTCTCTTTGATAGTGTAACTAAATACTTAATGAAATCTACGACTAATTCGACCAAAGGGATTTATTTTGGATAGTATGGATTTTCAGAATAATTTAATCTGACGATACTCAACTATTTTAAGAACAATCTGTTTGTTTATGGTTGTGGTGACCAATTTATCTTTAATAAGAAAGGTTCTTATTAAATACTAGAAAATATCTGAGTAATTTGTAGTTAAAAAAAATTTCTAGTTTATACGACACATGTCGACTAATAATCGGTTTTAAATTTAATATTAAAAAAGAAATGTATGTTTGGCTTTTTAATTTTTTATCTTCATTTTGAACAAAAACTCAGAGTGAGTGAAGGTCAAAAATTAAAATTTTGTCAAATAATCAATGGAACAAAAAATTCTGTAACCACAATTGTGTTCGGGATTATATACAATATGTGAACTAACTAACTTAACATCTTCCACTTTGATATCATCATGTTTGCCCTTCCTGTGTAGAGTTTGAGACATTGAAGTTTCAATAACTATTAATTCTTACATGAGGACAAATGATAATTTCCACAATATTCAAAAAAACATGTGAAATCGAGGTGGAATTCCTGATCTCAAGAAGAGACATGTGATTAATTGGGGACCGCATTTCTATATTTACGAATAAGTAGACTACATTTTATTTTTCGGATTTAAAATGTTGTAATGGTAATAACTATCCTCAATTAAATGTAGTTTAAATAAAATTTAATCCTCAATTCCTTTTTATTTGTTTGTTTTAAATTTGCTTTGTATTTTTTATTGAAATAATGAGCGAAATGTCATTCTTTGTTTAAGGATTACATAAAGTTCTTTTTCTATTCCAGCTAATCTTCTTGCAATATCTTTATTATCAAGTGGCTATATGATTTTGTCTCTTCGTTGCTACTTTTAGACTTCTTCTACAATGTAAACAAATTTATTTTGATTTGTTCGGATTGATTCGTTTTTAACAATTACCTGTTTTTTCGACACATCTTAAACATGAATAAAATTGTTGGTTGTTTGTGTTAGATTAGTCATTTATATCTTCTGAATTAGTTTTACTAAAAATAAGACTTCTGAACAAAGCAAAACTGAGACATTTTGAGTCACAATATTGAGACGTAAAATCATATCGATGTATTAAAATTTTGTCCTTTTATATGTTTGTTGTTTAGTGATCTTCTTTATTTGACAGTTGATAAGTAAATTTTCACGAATTTGTTGTATTATAAATAATACTGAATAGTTTACAAATTTTTTTTTTTTTTTAAACGTATTTAACTAACAATTAACACCGAAAATAGTTAAGTTCCAGCGGCGAGGACGCAGTGTGCGTTGCCCCGAACAATGGCCAGGCCGATGCGCTGGCGGAACCAGAGGCTCTCTCTCGAGTCCTTGAGCCTTCTCCCGATGGACTGCCCGACCTCTTTGAGGAACGAGTCAGTCTCCTTTCCTGCAACTCCAGCGGTCTCCAGAGCGATTGCCGTAACGCGGTAGCGGTCCGCGAGCGAAGAATATTTATGTATTTTTATCTTTTCGGCGTGGTTTGCAGCCGAACAAGGGTTTGCCGCAGAAGAATGGATCCTCGATTTCGAAAAGGTATCCACAACGGTGACATCCCATACAAGGGCCTTCCCCGACGAGTACGGGAATATTGTCATCCCGTCAGGCCTTTTGCCATCTCCCCGATCGAGTCCGACCGGTTCGAGGAGGCACGAATGGCCCGCCATTTCGAGACCGGCCTTTACGATTTCATTGAGGGCCTTGTGTCTGTGTTCCCTGCCTGCGCTCCTCTTGCAGGAAAGTGGGTGCAGTTTACAAATTGACTTTAGTTTAATGACTTTAGTTTAATATGTTTTTTTTTGTTTAATAAACATTTTATATAAGTTCATCTAAAAAGTTTAGTTTCCAGTCTTGTCTTGATATTAAGTCAGCAAGACGCGCTGGAATCACTGTCTCGAAGATCTACAGAACCAGAGAAAAATCAAATCGGACTAGTCACCAAATACCAAAAGGGTTACTTGAGAAAATTGGGTGTAGATAACTCTCTACTCCTAATAAAATGAAATAATCTGAACCAGCTTCCGAACACCTTTAGATTTTTGACAGATTCCAACTTTTCTTTGGAAATTTTAATTTGCTCCTGGACCAGTAGCTTATAAATTAGTTCTCAATTCTGTCAAAAGCTTTACTTAGTATCAGTCATAATTAAGGAATTTCTTAAAAGTTTAAATTGTGCTCAATTAATATTTTTATAATTTATATATTTTTGTGTAGTATTTGGTGAATTTATGATTCCGGTTGGTCACCACAACGCGAGGGTCTGGGTATTTGAATTCCGATTGGGGAAATTTTTGGTACTTTTAATACCTTATTTGTGTACTTTTTTGGTTAAATATTTAAAATAACCCTAAAATATGATTCTGTCTAACATGGAACTTATTTGTTTTTAGAATTTAATAAACTATTATACAAGTTAGCAATCATCTTAAAAAAGTTAGAAGAAAAACCAAATTGTGAGTGGAATCAATGAGAAGATTTACATTAATTATTTTTCGATTTTCTGTAAAATAAAAATAAAAACAGTGATTTACAGTTTTAAAAAACATAAATGACATATAAAAACATAATTGCCTGCCAATATGACAATTAATTAAAAATTTAGTTTAAATACTGGAAAAATGGAAAATAATAATTAAAATGTTCTATTTTCTAATTCTATCAATTTTTGTGCAAAGTGCTCCAACATCGAACAGTAATTCATTTTATTTAAGTTTAGAATGTTTTAATGGAAAATGTTATATTTTTGTGACGGATAGACTAAGTCGACAAGATGCACAAAAAGTTTGTAAAGAAAAAAAAGGTTCACTCGCAAATATAGACAGCAAAATCACAAATAATTATATTCATGGTTAACGCAAAAATAATTTATTTCAGAAAATTTTATAAAAAACGCAAAATCAAAGTTTTGGATTGGAGTAAATGACATCCAGAAAGAAAACGAGTTTTTGGATTCTTATGGAAATAAACAAGTAATTCAAATTTTTTAATTCAGACCTTTTTTAATTGGAATACAAAAGAACCTAATAATTTTTACGATGAAAACTGTGTTGAGATATGGATCCCTAGTGGAGTCTGGAATGATCAGAGTTGTAATGATAAATTACCATTTTTGTGTGAAATTTTGGGTTTTTATTTTAAACTAACTATAATAGACATTTCAAGCAACCCAGAAATTAAAATAAGTAACCAAGTTGGAAAAAGCAAGAACGTATGCGATAATTAAAATATAACTAAACAAATACTAATTTTCTTGATTTGGTAAATACTAATTTTTCTCACAAATTTTTTTTCTCCTGTGTCAATATTAAAAACAATTATATTCTTTGACGTTGTGTAGTGAATGTCTGTTCTCTCAAACATGAAAACAAATTCTGTTGGCTTTTTACTAAATTGATAAAAATTGATACCTAACCAGGAGTATGACTTTTGCCTTCACGGGTCTATGAACCTCCTGGAATCTCAATAGATCACTCAAAAAAAAATTATCAAAAATTGGTTTGAGATATATAAAATATAGATTAACTCTAATTGTCAACTTGTTTTTTCTACTCATTCTTATGCAATAAACATTAAAATTGTCAGAGGAAAATACCAGAGATTTGCTTCTATTTAAAAAATTATTTAACAAACCAACCATGATCTGAAAATACTTGCGGAGAAAGAAGATACAATGATTAAAATGTTGAAAGAGATTGATAAATATTTTGATTTTGTTAGTCTCGGGGTAAATCCTGAAAAATCGGAACCAATTTACAATGCATAAACGCCGTGGAATGTTTTGATTGATACGGAGCTATTGATATATCGAGTTTTTAAAGAAATTAATTTAATGAAAGACGAAATTTTATGCTAACATAATATATAACTACAACTTTATCTTTTTTTCCTGTGTCCATTGTTCGCGGCAACGCACACTGCGTCCTTGCCGCTGGGACTTAACACTTTTCTTCTATCTCTTTGTTTTGAAAAAAAGAAAAAAAAACTTTATCTTTGAAGCATGAATTGAATTTAACTCAAATATTAAATATATCAGAAAAGGAAAAGAGAAGTTTCTTTTTTAATTAAATGAAACGAAAGAAATTGTTAAGGACAATAAGAAGAACTGATGGCGATCCTGTTTCCCCTCACTATTGCTAAATTTTATTCTCTTTAACAGCTATGAGAATGTTGATTTTGTTGAATCTTCCTAATGCCTTACAAAAGAAAATAACAGCCAAGATCTAAAGCCGTGTATTGTTTGCTTCAAGATAGAAATTTATTTTTTTACTCCTGAATGTGGATCATTTGACCACACGATGTAACAAAATGTTAAAAAGTAATTATTAGGGCGAACATTTTTTAACTTTAAAAATTGAAAAAAATTAACTTTAAAAAGTTAACTTTATTAACCTATAAACCAAAATTTTTAACCTTAAAATTAAAAAAATTAACTTTATTTTTTCTCAACTTGAACTTTTAAAGTTCTTAGTTTAAACTTTTAAACGAGACAATAGAAGACAAAACTTATTTTAAGAACTATTTATTGAAAATTGATATTACGTAATTTTCCAGATTTGGAGTACTAAAGTACCTTAAAAAACTCCTGAATTGCGAAAAACAATTTTTTAAATCTTTCCCGGCTAAATCGTAAATAAATTAAAACAATACCGACCATCATACCTTGCAGCATCAGAAATAAGAAGCATAAAATTATCCCTTTTGGCCATAAAATTTCGGATCAAATCATCAACAATCTGGGCTATAATATTTTTGTAGATGCAGAATCAATTTGCTTGAATGAGACCAAATAAATAATTTTAGGAAGTTTGATTGATCCCACCAAAACCGCGACATATCGTTGGTTTCGGATTTGAGTCTCATCGATTATCGAAAAATTTTTTTGTTGTCTAAAAAATAAAATTTGATGGAATAGTTAAATTTGATCCTGAAAGAATCCATATATTCATTAGCAATATATTTAGCACAATTTCTAGCTTGTGATTGTGAAGGAAGTGAAATCTGGTTGCATTTGAATAAATCGGTAAACAAAGGCATCGATAATTTAGTTAGTGGAATGTCATATTTCAAAAAGGCCTTAGTCACTTTCAAATCCCAGGTATCAATTTCTGATTCATCTAATTTTCGTTGGCGATATGTTGTCAAACTATCTATTATATCATCGAAAAATTCTTACCAACGGAAATTTTATGTTTCTTGGACAACCTGTGGAGGTTAACAAAATGCCTTTTTGAGCACTTCACTGTCGTTAACATAGTTACAAAATAACTCATGGTTTTTATTTAATTTGAAATTCTTTAGAATTCGTTAGAAGAGATTTAGACGTGCGTGACATACAAAAGTTTAAACTACATGCTGCTAAATATTTATTATTATAACACATTCCGTAGGAACATAAACAAGTTATAAATCCCACACGTGTCACAGCGAAACAATCTTCTGGACCATCCTCGTCCATGCCCCTCTGTTGCGGGCGAGATCCCGCAAAGATTCTAGGTCGTCCCAGTTTTGAAACTTTTACCATGAAGTCTGAGATCCCTTTCCAGAACTGCCGGAAGAGTGGATCTAGGTCTCCACGATATTTGTCTCCATGTTCGGAGAAATAATCGTCCAGCTAAATAAATCCTAAATATTTCTAATAATTTGTTGAAATAATGAAAAAAAAGTTACAAACAATTACCTTACAATTTATTTTTTTGATTTTTTAACTTTATTATTTTTAAATATAGAGATATAATGTTTAAAATAGTAAAAACTTAAAATTTAACTTATTAACTTGGCACCCCTAGTAATTATATAAAGACAAACAAAGTCAAAGATGGATACATTTGTATTTATGCACATTTGTGGCTTCAAAAAGATCAAAGGTCTCAATACACACTCAGTTCAATCAATTGTTGAGACACAGAGAATGAAATCAAAGTGGAAAATAATGAAGCGCAAACAAAACAACCAGACATTTTGTAGCTAGTATCAATGTTTTGTAGAATAGTCCTTTTTCCTCTAACTGTCATCCCTCTATTTCAACTAACGCATAGTTTGTTTTCAACTAACGCAATAAGGTGATAGACTGAAATTTTAACTAAGTTTGTTTAATAACGATTTCTATATTCTAAATTTGTATGGATGCTTTTTGACAACACCCAAACTAGAATTGGTAACATTGTTGTTAGTCGTGATATCATCCATAAGCAGCAGGGTAGTTGTCATGCGTTTTTGAGATTTTTCAATGTGAATTTAGGAACGTTTCGTTAACATTCGGCTGACCATAAAATTTGAAAAAAAAACATTCAAAAATTCCGCTTTGTCGAGATTTTTATTGGATGTAAATCAATAAATGATATTTATTAAATATTCAAATTTGGCTGGATCAAAATTTGTGCCGATTTCAACCCTTTTCCAATCAAAGTTAGATCTTGATGCACGAAGGTTGCTAGAGTGATTCGTGGTTTCCTCGGAGATTGTTCCGGATGGGAGACGTAGTGGTGTTCCATTGCGAGATTTGCGGGAGTTTTCTTGTCCATTCTTAGGATGTGACCGAATAAGCCCATCTCTTACTTCTTATTTCTTCGTCCAACGAGTGTACATTGTACTTGGAGTAGAGAAGTTTGTTTGATATGCGTTTTGGCTAAAAGATTCTTAGGATGTGTGTTTCAGCTGCATTCTGTGGAAGGAATTCAGATTTTCCATTTCGTGCACTGTGAAAGAGGAGGATTGTACAATAAGACTGGTTTTACGAACATATTGTATAGTTTGATTTTTAGAGACGCGAAATTTTTTGCCTCTCAACCATATGTTGTTTAATCTTTTAAGCGCGAAAGTTGCTAGTGATTTTCTTCGTATCATGTCTTGTGTATCTCCTAAGAGAGTGCCAAGTTTCTTGTATGCCTCCATTTTTCCTCGTGTCGTTTGTCACATCGCCTCACTATAGTGTATTCTGGTTTTCTCAGTGTGATTTTTAGAATGATTTTTCAAAAGTGTTGGCCAATTTGTCTATAGTACCTTCTAATTGGTGTCTGTTGCCGTGAAATCTATGTCATCTGCAAAGATGACTTCTTTAATATGTCTGGGGATATTATTCCTGGCATTCGTAGGGGTCGCTCCAGATATACGATGAATAAGACGGTGCCCTTGTTTGTTACAAATACTCTGAATTTCTGATTTTCGAGCTGGATAAATACAGTAGACTATTCATTTAACGAAAATGAAAATTGAGCATTCGTTAAATGAATTTAACGAAAAAAATTGTTTAATTAAAAATGTGTCATGTAATCGGTATTTTAGGTTCCTTCTTTTATTTTTGCCAATATATTTCTCAAATTTGTAATTAGGTGAAATGTTCACCAGATTATTGCAAAAAATATTTTCAATATTTTCCAAATATTTAAGTGCATCTGCATAACCAATGGGATTGTCATTTGTGCTATCTATTTCTTCATGCCTTTTTTTCTTCCTCACATTGTATTGTATCAAGATACGCGTTTTCTTCCTTTCGCAGACGACAGTGCACAGACAGGAAACTCAATCATAATTTCACTTTATTATCTTTAATTGTAAGGTGATTTAATTTAATACCTTTTTCGTCAGTGGATTCTTCAAGTATTTTTTCATCTATCTTCGCCCAATTATTTAATGCCTTGTTAAAGCAATTTTTGATAGTGTCCACTGTGACTTCGTTCCAAGCCTCAATAATTAAGGTAGAGCATTCACTAATTTGAATTTGGTAAGTTCATCTGTATATGACAATGTTCCTATATTTGTTCCCATACTCTCAATTTCTAGTCATTTTCCTTTTTATACAACGATTTAAATGAATGCACAATCCCTTGATCAATTGGTTGAATCTCAGATGTTGTCTTTGGAGGAAGAAAATACAATTCGATATTACTGAATTCGACATCAAAATAGTGAACTGGCGCATTATCTAAAAGAAGCAAATCTTTCTATTTTCCACACTCATTTTGGAATTTAACCGTTCAACCCAGTTTTTAAAAATTAAACTGGTCATCCAAGATTTATTGCTATTTCCATATTGAATCCCAAGATTATTCATATTAATATTTTAAACCATGAGGATTTTTGAATTTTCCGATTACCAACGGATGCTCTTTATCTCCTTCCATATTTGTGCATAATAACAGTGTTATTCGTTTTTAGAAAATTTTCCTGAAGCCCTTGATTCGGAGTCAAGAACTAATGTTTTTTTGGAGTACATTTGAAAAAAGGGCAGTTTCATCGCAGTTGTAAAATTTTTCGATCCATATTTTTTTAACATGGCTGCAAAGCGTTCATATGAATCTAAGCAAAACGGGATCCACTATTGTTCTTCTCCAGAATCGTGAGTGTTTTTATTTTATACTCTTCCTTAAAGGGTGAAATCCATGGGTGAGATGCTTTGAAATTTTCAATATAAAATCGTTGAGCAATTTTGAGTGCCATTTCGCGTACCATTTTATTAGTTATGGTGTGATTACAGAAACGTTTGTTCTGAATCCATGCATATAGTGGTTCATATATCTTATCAGTACAACTTTTAATGTAATATTCTTTTTTGTTTGTGACGCCTTGATCCATACAATTGCATTTTCTTCAACGTTGAATTGATCACTCCAATAGGCATATTAAACCGCTGAGCCAAATTTTCTTGAGTAACATCAGGATTATTTTTCTTGAATCAATAACTTCCAGTTTTTGTTGAATTTGATAAGTTTTTCTTTTTTTCTTCATATTGTTCAACCTTGCACACATGGTTTACTACAAAGAAATAGCGAGGAAAAATTATTTTAATTTTATCAAAAATTTTAAGTTTCGTTATTTAAATATTCGTTAAATATATTTAAATATTCACTAATCAAAGAAAAAAATTTTATTTTTGAATTTATCTAAGGAAAAACGTAAAAAAATATTTTGACTTTCGTAAAATGAATATTTTCGTTAAATTTTTTTTGTAAATGGATAGTCTACTGTAGTTGAGTGGAGGAGAGTAGATAACAATTATTCTGATGCAATCTTTTTTGAGTAATGGCGTTAATATTTGTATCATCTTAATTCTACTGATTGAGTCGAATGCTTTAGATAAGTCGATTCCCATTATGTGATACTCCTCTTTATATTTTTGGCACGAAGCACACATCCATTTGTGGCTCCAAACAGCATCGGAAGTGATCTTCCAGGGACAAACCCACTTTGGCTGGGTCCGATAAATTCACGTAATGGGCCTTTAATTTTCTCCAAAGCATTAGTGATAAATTTTTACGAATGAGTTGAGTAGTATGATTGGTCTTAAGCTGTTTAGCTTTCCTTTTTCCTTCCCGCTTTATGTAAGGGAATTTATTTTCCGATTCCGATGTTAATTCTGGAGTGTTCTTTAAAAGTTTTGTAAGTAATCAGTTTTTGGAGCTCTTCAGGAGCATATTTCATGAGCTCTGCATTAACATTATCTGGACCTGGAGCTTTTGAGTTGTTTAGTCTGGTCACAGATTTTTTAACTTCCGTTAAAGTAATTTCTTTAGATAGCCTTCTGGGCCCTCCATCGAAAGGGTAAAGGGTTTCTTCGTTTTCAAAATTGAAATATTTTTCAAAGTGGTCGGCTATAGTGTCTGTGCGTTCCTGGTTCTTGTAAATAGTTCTTCCGAGTTTATCATGAACTGCTGGGTTTTCCGATTTCATGAACTGCTAAAAATCTTTGATCAGTCTTTTTAATCCAAAACTCCGCGATTATAAGACAAAAATAAGTTTTCTAAGAACTAAGGATACAGCGATACAAATAAAAAACGGAACACTCATTTTCTCGATTTTTTCCTATTGAATGATTGATTTATTTTAACAAAAATAGAATTTTTAGAAGACAAACATAACTTTAGCCTTTAAAAAAAATAAAAACAACTTAAATTTCGGACCGTAATTAAATCCAGTTTTGTCCAAACAAAATAAAAAAGAGAACAAAAGAGTTTTTTAAACCATTTTTTATTTCGCTGTATATTCCCCAACAGTTCCTAGTAGTATAGACTAGCACTCGCTGGATGATTGTGCAGATTATTATTAGCACTATCATAGGAACATAATTTAAAGAAAATTTTGACGATTGACAGTCTCAATGTTCTTTTCTTGAAGTGAATTTGAAAACAGCTTATCATTGGTTTGAAAATAAAGACAAAGAAAGACATCCAAGAGGAGGTAAAAGACATTCAAAAAAATCAAATAAATATAAATGAATTAATCAGTTCCTCAGATCACTTTGAAAGATTGTGCCGAGAAAATAGGAAATAATTATTCAATGTCTGTGTCTGTTACAACAGTAAGTACCATCGAAGACGAATTCAAGAGGACTCTGAAGCACGCCTCCCGTGGAATACTGTCCATGGCCAACAGTGAGTCTAGAGTCAAAAAAGACCTAGAGTCACTCTCCCTGTTGTTCTAAACAAGGATCTTAATAAAATTAGAAAAAACTCAAATGTGCAAAAGACCTAGAAGAACAACAAGCAGACGCGAATACAGATACCGATGGAGAAGTTTGGTGAATAAAATCTCGAAACGTGTGGCACAAGCGGTACCTTAATTAATTTACATTCTTTGGTTCTGTGAACGTCCTTTCAATAATAATAATGGCTGAGTCGTATCAAATCAAATCTGAATTTACGTTTCCAATAGAGATTGGAGCGATTTTTGCTAGGACCATTATCAGAGCTATTTCGTTGGAATTAATCTCTCCGTAGGAGATCATTGGAAATGTACTACGATTAATAAAAATACAATTCTTTCGTAGGAATATAGTTCATACATATTAGTCATCATTTCTTTATTAATTCCTTTATTCCCAAGGTCTTGTGACCAATCTACAATGTTTTGTTTACTTAATTTATATCTTTTCATTGCATATCGGCCTTCCACAGTTCGAGCCTATCACCTTTAAGCAATCAAGTTCAAACCGCACTGAATGCATAATCCACAATTTCTCTGATCTTGTTTTTTACGTCAACAAATACCAGAAGAAAGATGTACGTTATAATCAATCCATGTAAGATATACTGTCAAACGTTATTTTACAAACGGAAGTTTCAAGTCCGATGTAAAGCGCCATTGCTTTTTCATTGGTCTATTCGAGTGAGAAAATTCTTTAACCGTGTCGGTAAATCAGTTAATTCACATTTTATAAGTCACTTTTCAAGTTTCTATAAACTTTTTATACCTGAAATTAGTTCTTCTGAGCATTTCTTTCTGCCCCAATTTCCTACATTTAATTCTTTGACTGTTCAGATTTGTTTAAAGTTGTTTCATATGAAAAAAGATAGTTCTGTCCTCTCTTACTTGTTCACAAAAAATATCTTGTCGGAACCACCACTGTGTGTCAGACGCCTACTCATTCTTAATATAACTCCCAACATTGCCTCAAAAAAAGCTGTCGAGAGTATGTTGATGATTTTGACGAATTCTAAGATTATATGTAACAAGTCTATGCATCTTTGTAATATAAAGAAAATTGGTCAAAATATAAATAAATATAAATGATCGTCTTAATGGTACGAATTTCTCAGTTCGTTGATGATCTTCAGGAGGGCGTCAGAAATTGTGTCTTTGAGACACAGGGAATCCTTCAACGTTCGCTTGTTCAATAAGAGAAACGACTGTCCGTCAAAATGCATGGATCTCAGCACGGAAGCCACATTTCGGCATTTCGTAGACTCGATGTACGTTATCAAATCCTCACAGGACCAGTCCCGTGGGTCTTTTAGTAGGGAATTTGTATTTTCCTCAGAAAGTGGCAGATTTTGAATACATTCGATTTTTCTTTTAGATTTGGAGCAGATCTCCGGAAGTGAGAAATCTTTTTTACGTTGTTTGGATTTTGGAATTTTGGGGTTGCCTTGTTAATTTAATTTATTTAAATATACATAGTAAACAAGGTTTTCCTGATAAATTGACAAGGGAAATTAAATTCGGACAAGCTTTTAATTTTAGACACAATTTGAGTAGAAAGTGACTCAGTTGTTCCGCAGAATCACAGACCTCAAACTTGAGAAAACTGTCGAATTTACTGTTTATTAAGTACATAAATTCAAAAATACTTTTTAACGGATATCTGTATTGAACTAGTTAAATCTCCGAAAACACTTAAAATTTCTTTCAGACGTTTAAAATTTGATGTACATCCAAGAATATACTCATATAGTGACCTAAGGACCAAAGAAATTGGCCCAGGTCCAATTATTTTGGGAATTCGAAGTATTTCTGACACATACAAGTACTTTCCAGAGTAGCACTGAGCATTAATGAAGATCTCAGAACTCCAAAGGTCCTCAATTTTCCTTATTTCCACGTGGTCGTCCAACATATTTGATAAAAGAGCTTTTAACAGTATACTTTTATCTTGTTCACATAGTTGTGGTAATTTTGGCTGACTGAGTGGATAATCGTTTGATTCAGCCCACCCAAAGGGGAGGACTTGGGGACTGTAGACTGAATAGATCAAAGATGATTCCTCGTTTATTTTGACAAAAATCAAATGTCCAGCAACTTTGAGGATTGTGGCTGGGCAGACACTTTGATTATTCGTAGGATTAATCACTTGAAGCTTCATCCCGGGTTCGAATCCAGGCTTTTTCTTGAACTGAAAGAAATAGTTTTTTATTAATATTTACTGTTCTTATGAACGATTTTGGAGCTTTTTCAAGTCCCTTTCCAATCCCTCTGTGTTTACTCCACCGAAAAAGTTTTCTGGTCCCTTTAACATGAGACCATCAATCACAACCATCAGACAACGTAAGAGGCAGTTTGTGGCTTACAGAAAACTCAACGGGAAGGATTCCATCAGAAAGAGAATAAAAAGATTCAATTTTTGTACCAGATTCGATTGAATCAATTTTAATGCACGTGTTGTCTATTATTTCGCTAATTTTTGCTGGAAATAGAATCTGTCTGGTCTTCAAATCAAAAGCCTCGACTGCCATTCCAACTTTCAGTTTATGAACGGTTACTTCAAAGGGAATCTAAATCAAGTTAGAGGTCCTCGGCTACCTCAAACAGAAATGCTGGTACAGAAAGCACTTCTGTATTCCGAAATAAAAAAAACACAAATAAAAACCCCAAAGTTATCTCAAACAGTTTGACTCCTTCAAAAATAAGTATTCAGTCAACATACCTTCAATTTTGGGGAGTCCATATTCAATATTATTCTGTGCACCATACCCAACAGGGAAAAGTCTCCGAGAAGTGCAAAAAATCCAAAATTCAGAGAAATTTATATCCGGACATATCCATTTCAACAATAAATATCCTCCAACGTTTTTTATGATCTTTGCGAACCAAACCATAGACAAGTGCCTTCTCCTATGCTTTACTTCCATGTACTTTCCCACAAGACCCTGAGAGCTCCATGTGAATATATTTTTCTAGGAATAATGCGAGAGAAATACTTTTATAAGGAATTCATCTTTAAAGGAATAACAATTCGTCAAAGTCTGTGAAATCTCTTCTTGCATGTTTTTGCCATCCATGACCGGAGGATATCGATAAAGTAGGCCGTTTTCTCCTCCGTGGTAAAGTTGTTTGATTTTCGGTGAGTCAATTTTGATGGAAAAAGTTTTTTTGTCCCCTAAAAACTGAACTTTGATCAACGGATATTTTATTTCGAGAACTTTGATGAACCAAACAGCGTTAGCTTCGACTTGATACTCATAAATTTGGTCCCCGTTCTCAGAGGGCATTCCACAGCATAAGCAATATGAGGAAATGCATTTGGGGAATACTCGAGAGAGTTAAATTCTTTTTTATTTTCTAAATCTTTGAAGGAAGTATCAGGCGGCAACTTCAAAGGTTTCATTTCTATAAGCACGTGATCAATTTGACTTTGTTTGAGCTTTGTCACATAGAAGGAAATATCATGAAGAACAGTTTTGTCTTTAAGAAATTGTTTTATGATCTTTGCCAATGAAAAATTGTGGAAGGTTTTGTCAGATTCGTTGACAAGATCAGGAATACTGAATTTCGAATTTTTTGTTGTATGATTTTCATTGGCAGTTACAGGAGATTCGTCCATAGAATCAGGTTTATCTCGACTGATAAAATTAGAATAAAAAAAGAATGAGAATATACATTAATTATTGTTTAATCCGTTAATACAATATCATTCCTGACTTACTCGACCTAATTACTGTTCATTTACCAGCACCAAAGCGTAGCAATTATATATTAATACAACATATCGTCATATATAGCAAATAATAAAATGGTATGGTGTGTGTCTGTCTGTCTGTCTGTCTGTGTGTCTGTCTGTGTGTCTGTCTGTCTGTCTGTCTGTGTGTGCACACCAACTTCAAATTGGCAATACGATGTCCTCGACTTACATGATGAGGTCCTTAAAACCTTCCCCCCAAAAAAAATTAAAAAAAATTTTTCTGCGTTTTGGTCAAAATGAACAACTACGATGTCCTCGACTTACATGATGAGGTCCTTAAAACCTTCCCCCCCAAAAAAATTAAAAAAAAATTTTCTGCATTTTGGTTAAAATGAACAACTACAATGTCCTCGACTTACATGATGAAGTCCTTAAAACCTTCCCCCCAAAAAAATTAAAAAAAAATTTTCTGCATTTTGGTTAAAATGAACAACTACAATGTCCTCGACTTACATGATGAAGTCCTTAAAACCTTCCCCCCCAAAAAAATTAAAAAAAAATTTTCTGCATTTTGGTTAAAATGAACAACTACAATGTCCTCGACTTACATGATGAAGTCCTTAAAACCTTCCCCCCCAAAAAAATTAAAAAAAAATTTTCTGCATTTTGGTTAGAATGAACAACTACAATGTCCTCGACTTACATGATGAAGTCCCTAAAACCTTCCCCCCAAAAAAATTAAAAAAAATTTTCTGCATTTTGGTTAAAATGAACAACTACAATGTCCTCGACTTACATGATGAAGTCCTTAAAACCTTCCCCCCAAAAAAAATTAAAAAAAAATTTTCTGCATTTTGGTTAAAATGAACAACTACAATGTCCTCGACTTACATGATGAAGTCCTTAAAACCTTCCCCCCCAAAAAAATTAAAAAAAAATTTTCTGCATTTTGGTTAAAATGAACAACTACAATGTCCTCGACTTACATGATGAAGTCCTTAAAACCTTCCCCCCCAAAAAAATTAAAAAAAAATTTTCTGCATTTTGGTTAAAATGAACAACTACAATGTCCTCAACTTACATGATGAAGTCCTTAAAACCTTCCCCCCAAAAAAATTAAAAAAAAATTTTCTGCATTTTGGTTAAAATGAACAACTACAATGTCCTCGACTTACATGATGAAGTCCTTAAAACCTTCCCCCCCAAAAAAAATTAAAAAAAATTTGAATTCATCCTATGTTTTTCTCTTTAAAATTAAATGCATATATCATTATCGACCATGAATCAAAATTAAAGCTATTATCATATTTGACTTTGACAGAATGTGCAATCACAGATTGCACGACTTTGAATAGAGTGTGCAATTAACAGATTTTGAAAAACCACTTTGATAGTTGAAACCACATTAGCACAATCATTAACACAATTTACCACCAATTGACGCACGACCTTGAATAGAGTGTGCAATTAACAGATTTTGAAAAACACTTTGATAGTTGAAACCACATTAGCACAACCATTAACACAATTTACCACCAATTGACAGCGCAATCAGAAGAATTTGCGTAAAAATATTAACTATTTACTTGAGTTTTTCGTATGCCTCTTTTCCTAAACTTTTTTATTATTCAAAAATAATTTTTTAAATAGATAACCGAAGGAGGAAAAACGAAGCTGAAGAAAAAACGGTCAGCTTAATAAGGTAATTAATTAAATTTTTTTTGTGTGTCGCTTTCTTGCCTGCCGCATTTCCGCCTGCCGTATCTCCCCCTGCCCCATTTCCGCCAGTAAAAAATAAAAAAAGAAAAAAAGGAAATTACAAAGGAAAAATGAAAAAATTAATATAAAAAAAAATAAACCACAAAAAATGAAAAAAAAGTTTGCAATGACAATAAACAAGGCCCAGGGACAGTCATTAAAGGTAGTTGGGTTATTTTTAGAGAGTGAGTGCTTTTCACATGGACAGCTGTATGTGGGATGCTCGAGGGTAGGCAGAAGAGAAAATTTATTCATATATGCCAAGGAAGGACGGACGACAAACATCGTTTATCAACAGGCGATAGAATAGGGTTACATTAAACCAGGTAGTTTTATACATCTACATAAACTTATAGTTGTTTGATGAAACAGGCCCTCCGCAGGAGCTAGGTCGCGGTGAGCGAAGCGAGCTGCCGAGCTAGTAGCAAATATAATCTCTCACTCAAACACAATGCATCCGCGTAGACTAACTAACATAAAACCATAACGCATAGTGTACATACAAACAAGGATAAACAACCTACCAAACAGCGTATGTATCTTTGCAAAATAATGTATGTATTCATATATCAACGAGAAAGTAGCGTATTTCGCCGTTAAATCAATATTTCACGATTATATGCGCTTGAGCGCTGTGGCTTTGGATGCTGGTATGTGGAGCTGCTAGTTTTTGGTATTTATGTGACTATTTTGTGATTTGAATTATCTGCGACAAGTTGAAATAACCACCAATTTCAATGCACTGTACGAATTGTCAAAATGTGTTGGGATCGAAACTATTTATGCAGGAATTATAAATAGATTCCTTTACTTTAGAAAGAACGTTTTCATGTAGTTTTAATTACATAAAATTAAGGAAATTGATTGATTCGTGGTTCGTTTGTATATTAAATCATTTAATCAAAGCGCAAAGTAACCTATTCCATAATATTAAGATCGATATAAAAATTAAAATTTATCTAATTATCGATCAAAAGATAATTTTATGAAAACAATATGTTTTTTTTAGCAACTTTTACATTTACAAATTTTTTTTATTTACAATAGTAATTAGATAGGTTGAAATAATATTTGACCTAAATGATATTCTTTAAGCATTATCTCGAATAGAATTTATTTTTTAATCTATTGATTTTTATGACAAGTTATAGGTAGCAAACAACCTATTATTCAATTGTCTTTGTCAGCTAGAAATTCATTAAAATTGGTTAGTCAATTTAAAGATTTAATTATTAATTTAAGAATTATCTAGCAGAATACAATATTCAAATGATATGAATTTTACAAAAAACAGTCAAAAAACAATATTTTTTCCAATATCAAATGGAATATACACATTTTAATTGCTTGTTTATCGCATTTATAAAAATCAAATAAAATAGGTAATGGTTTTCTTCGAATTAGTATTTTTTTATTTATTCCAAATATTTCTCCTGAAGTATAAAATAATTATTCCATTTTATTGAGTAATAAAAATTTATAATAGCATTTTTAAGCATCTATATTCTTTTTAGAACAATCTTCGTCTCTTATGCCCAACTATCATAGTCGGTACATAAAGGTCCTCGTACACTCGTATTCCTGATTCAGAAGAATCCTTCGGTTGACACTCAATCACTGCTTGCTTCTCTTCGGGAACCGATATTCCATGTCTTGTCTCCACCTGCATAATCTCCAATGTTTTTCTTTTAACAATATAAAATAATATTCATATAATTGCAAGTTATTGATTAATATATTTAAAGTCACACACGTAAAATACGAGACAGTCATAATTTCACTGAGTTATAAAATTATATTCAAACAATATAATTTCGTAATTATTGATTACATCATTATGATTTTGTTGTCAAAAAAACTTAGTAGATTATTGTAAATTACTAAGTAAAGTCAACAAACTAATAAATTCTCCCAGCGAGACGGAGGGAACAGCTGTTGCCACGCATGACAGCCAGCAGGATCCTCTGAATGAGGAAAGTAAATTCCCTAGGGTCCTTGGACCGCGAAGAACAAAGATGTCCCAATGATTGATTAGAGATTAGATTGATTAGAGAGATTAGATTCATTATGATTGATTAGAGACTATAGTTAATACTTGAACTCTTGTTTAAGACCGATACGATCCATATGGGATATAAGAGAATATTTTTTGATAAATATAATTGTGTTAAGAATTATCATAAATTAATTAATTTAGCAAATTATGGTCAATTCCTACAATGCTATTGGAAGATAAACATTCTGTAGTAAGACTTGTAGATATGCCGGAATCTCTTAAACAAGAAGCTATCAAATGTGCCAGAAGAGCATTGGAGCAGAGTGATTGGGAGAGGGAGATTGCTGTGTTTATTAAAAATGAGTTTGATATTCTGCACAGTCCGATTTGTCAATGTGTGGTAGGGCAGAAATTTGGGAGTTATGTAACTTGTTGTAAGAATAATTTTATTTATTTTTATTACGGGCGATTTGCTTTTCTTTTATATAAAATATAATAATTGTTTCAACTGAATCTAATTAGAATAATTTGTTAATTAAGGAAATCTCAACAGATATCGAGTAGTAACAAATACCGGGATTTTTCTTCAGTTGTTAATTGCCAGGAATGTTTGGAAACAAAGAATATAAATTGGTTAACCACCTTGAAATAATCAAAATTTATTTTTAACAAATATAACAAAAACTAGTTTATATGACCATAAATCTGAGAATAATGATTTAAAGAGTTCGTCAATAGGACAAATTTTGTATTCCTTAAATATAACATTGGATTCACCATTACAGAATTATAGTCTGTATTGTAAAATTTATTTTTCAGGAATAACTTAATTTTTATTAGTTCATATCAAAAAGATTTCTTTTCGTGATAATAAATGTCTGCGGTCTGATTCCTTATAAGGCATTTTTAACACATGCACTTGACAAAAAGGCTTCAAAAATCTAATAGAGTCGATTTTTAATTATTAACAAGCTCTATAAACTCCTGAATAATTTTTTAATCTAGTTTGAGATGTAGTTCGTTGTGTATTTGCAGTATTAGTTGAAAATGGAATCATTTCAGTTTAAATAGCAAATTCGTCTTTTTCCGGTTACCTATAGTTTGGTTCAAAAAATTTGTTTTAGTTGATTTAATTAAATGTGAATACATTATCATTCTGAATTGTGGTTTATCAAAAATATAATATGTATTGTTGTGTTTCTTAAAATGTTTTTATTGATGATGAAATTGATTTTTGTCACTGCTATTAAAAAACACGGCTTACTATTGCGTGATTTTATGGGTATTATTTAAAGAAAAATGCTGGTTATATATACTTAAAAAAATTTACATCTGAATCAAAAAAACCATAGGGTTAGGTTATCTAATTAAAGCTTATCCGACCCTTGGAGGTCTCATCAGCCACTTTTCTCGACTTATTCTGGTCATTCACAATTTCGAAAAGCCTTGATGAAGGCAATCCCGTGACGTCTTTTACCGTTGATAGCCATCGAGTCCTCGGTCGGCCAGAACTTCTCTTCCCACCAATATTGATCAGCATAATGGTTCTTTCCAATGAATCAGAGCGGACGACATGTCCAAAGAACGCCAATCTGTGTTTTACAATTTTCCTTCAAGCGAAATGTCCGTATCAACCCGTTTGAGTATATCGATATTTGGTATTTGGACGTCCAAGGGAAAAACGCATATATCAATGAAACATCCTATGAAACTATACGAAACGTTTGTAAAGACAATATTTTTATATAATTCTGAAACATGGAACTTTCGAAAAGTGATTTAGAACAACTTGACACCTTTCCATAAAAGCCAATTTCCTATACTGAATGGAATCTTTTGGCCAAGAAAAACCCCAAACGAAAAACTATATACTCTATATAATTTTAGACCAATCAGCATAAAAGTGATTTTATGGAGATAACGACAATTTGGACATAGCCTAAGAATAAGTCCATATACACTGTGCAACCAAATAATGGAAAATTATTTTCATACTGGAAGTAATAAATTCCGCGGAAAACAAAAAACCTCACTCCCAACTTGTTTAAAAATAGACTACGCAAAAATCGGACGAAAATTGCTGACAACAGAGGATTTAAACGCTGTTCAAATAAGGGCTAAAAACAAGGGAGCGTAGGGAAAGATGGCCAAAATGCATGACCCATGCGAATCTCTTTGTGGCTTACGAGAAAGAGCGCTTAACTAACTAAATATTATTATTTATTAGTGGATTGACTATAGCCAGGTTTAGAGACTATTCTTTTATGAAATCCCAGTTAACTTCAGATTAGGTTGTGTCGTTTATGTATACTGGCCGTCTCAAAACATGACTTAACAATTTATATATTTAAGGGCAAATTACGTAACAAAAAATTCCATTTAATAGAACCTGCCTACTTAATGAACATCACCAATCTACGTCAAAACATAACAAAAATTTAAGAACGCACGGGCCAAGGTGAACTTTTCTAATTATGAATGAATAGCCACCCCTGAGCGGTTCTTGGTAACTGCTACCCTTTGAGATGTTTCCCAAAGTACGCTGAGGGCCGCATGTTTGACACCCCTGTGCTAGAATTATCTTTTTATGTTAGATCGTCTTTCTCAAGGCGGTTCGAAACAAATGTCGGCACATCCCAAGCTGACTCTCTCTTACCTCTGCTATTTTTCATTTACATGGAAGCCGCTTTGAAAGATTCTACGATGACGATGTTGACTTAACTTTCGATTACAAAGATGCTTTAATCGATCTTTTAAACAATTCTCCGAAAACACTTAATAAATGGTTCCTCATAATCGACATTTTTAAAACCGAATTCATTCAGAAAAAAACACAAGGACACCAGAGTTGGCAAAACTTGAGGAATGTCGAAAAACATGGTCTCTAACTAAGGCAGCAAAGACATTTCCCACTGAAAATTACTGGCTACTGCGGCTCAAAGCAGAATACGCAAAGGATAGCTCCAAAGCCAGCCTTCAAATCGCCAACTCAGATTAAGGCTTTATTGCCTTTCTTAAAAAATTATAACATTATTTACCAATTTGATTTGAAAAAAAAGAAAATGAAACCAGAAAAAGTAACAAAATCAAAAATGATTTATTTTTTAGCAGCTGTTGCAAGACTGTCATTATAATTTTATTTTTGGGATCAAGTTGAAGGCCTGAATTTTTTTAATCATTCGGAAGTTTCCCCATCTCCTTTCCAAATGCTATATGACTCGGAATTTTTTCATTTTAGAAGTTTTATTCATTTTTGTCTTTGTCATCGTATAATTTTAATTTGTCTAAATAATGAAATGATTTTATTTATATGAATAATTCACAACGTATATTAATTCTTATGATAGTTGTCTAATCTAAAATTTAAAAAACAATTAATAAAACCCAACTTGATACTTATTTAATAAATCAATTAATCATTTTATTCAAAATGAAATAAATCTAATAGAATTTTCTCGTCTTCATTTCGAACTACTCTCTATCCTCTTCATAGTCGTCCTCTCGTCAAAAGATCTTGCATCGATTTTAAATTGAAAGTCTTTTTTGCCTACTTATTAATTTCACATTATTTTTCTTTTAGTGCCATCTTTTAAAGCATTTTTTACGATAGTCAAATAGCTGATTTCAACTGTTGACAGTTATTTGTGTCAATTCACGAGTTTTTGTATTCAATTTGCATACTTTACAAGATTTTCCTTATCATAGTACTACGAATATAGGCCTTATTATCTATTTCGAATCTATTCTAAGCGAATATTTGAAAATTTAAATGATTATGCGGTGTTTTCAATCTACAATTAGTTTTGTGAAATAATTGTTTAAATCAGTTTTAGTGGGAAATAGTGGTTCGTGTGGATAAATAGAAAATGTTCCGAATAAGTCCACTAATCAAATCATGTCAGTAAGCGTTTTGTCAGTAAGCGTTTTTGTCAGTAAGCGTTTTTCAAACTTTTTTCCGAACAATTTTCATAATGGCATTATTTTTTTCGGAATAAAAAATTATATTAACAAATAGTAAATACTAAGCTGAGGAAATAGTAATTGATTGTCACGATCGGCAGCCTGTATCGCGTGTGTTTTGTTTGCCACGAAGAACCGCAATTCCAATACGCTGGCGATACAAGTTTTCCTCGCAACTGTCCTTGAATTAATCAGTTGGATTGAAGCTGATCATCAGATCACTTTGAATGAAGTTCATAATAGACAAATTCCCTTCACAGCTGGAACCGGTCGGGCTGGCTCGGGAGGATGGTAAACGTCCTGATGGTCTAACGACCTTCCCATTTGAAAGTGGCAAGTCTCTCATTTGGGACGCTACTTGCACGGATACCTTCTCCGCCGGGAACATCTTGACGTCAGCTTTAGAGCCGGGCTCCGCAGCCAACCTGGCCGAAACGCTAAAAATCAAGAAATACAGTGCACTATCTCACCGCCATATCTTTGCCCCGATTGCAGTGGAGACATCGGGAGTTCTCGGCCCCAGAACTAAAAAATTCCTTATTAAGCTGGGGGATTTGGCAAGCAGAAGAAGAAATGATCGTCGGGAACGGACATGGCTTTTCCAACGCATATCAATAGCCATCTTGCGTGGGAATTGCCATTCCATCTTATCCTCTGCTGCTAATTAAATACTAATCTAATAACTAACTTTTTAATGCACCATTTAGATGAAAAAAAAATAGACAAATTAACTTGGAAATGGTATAGGATGCCGGTTGGTGCTATACTTCTCAAAATAAAGGTTGTCTACATTTTCGGCCGTTTATTAATAAGTTGAAAATTTTTTGAAATATAAGCCATTTGTGACAAATCTAGATTATTCGAATCATTGCTAATCGGATTTTAAAATTTCCCATCAGATCTGATAGAATTAATGAAACTGTTATTTACTAGAAGTTAACAAAGCCATCTATCCGAAGTGGACCCCGCCAACATAATTGACGTTGCGTTGCCTCTTACGAGAGCAACGGAGATTAATGAAATAGATGGTTTGATGAGATTTTCACCAGAAACGTGAGAATTCTCATTTTTTTAATTATCATCCAATTTTATAGAATGCAATTAGTCCTTATAATTTTAAATACAAACAGCAATTGTTTTTTTTGTTACTAAAATCGTATACACTGCTCCGGTAAATAATGTCTCAATTATTTTAAAATGGGATTTGTTTGTTACAAAATGCTACAATAAGTGAATAATGTGCCAATTATGGATATATTCTATAGTTAGCAGTAAAAAAATCATTAAAAGTATTAGTGTCGAGCATTAACGTGGAATCAACACTATAATTAAAGAAATATTATATGCCACAGATTCGCTTGAAAATGCACGGACTAATTTTTTTTTTTTTTTGTGAACGGACTAATTATGTTCACAAAATAGCGAGTCCGGCTGTCAAGATTAGAGTGGAAATCGGTCAGAATCCTTCAAAAAAGAGTCTGTTAATTGAATCGTATTAGTTGGTGGAATTTTTTTAATTTTAATAATTTAATGACAGTTGGAATACTTGCCTATTTATTTGACCATTTTCGAATCTAACGAATAGATTAGCATCAGTTTAAATTTGATTATTTTGATAGTTGATTTAAAAAGAAATTAAATTTGACATCATTTTGCAAAACTTTATCGAAACATAAATCCTCATTAATAAAAGATTCTGAAATAAATCGCTTATTGTGCCCTTTATTTTATAGTTCACCCTTATATTGTACTTAGATAAGTCACTAATTTATATTCCTTCTATTTTCGAAACGTAAATTTCATTTTCCATATTTATTTTGCTTATCAGACTTTAATTACGAGTCTACGGAAGCCCATATGTCTTGTATTTAGATCATAGCAGTAATATTCGCTATAAATACACCCATAGATAATGGCATTATTTTTAAAGTGAAAAATGAAAGAGATTAAATAATTTATAAATTTTTTAAATTAAAATAAATTATTTTTTATATTCTTGTGTTGTTGGACGATCATATGAGTTTTTGACAATTAATAGAGCCGATAGCGACAGTTCATATGGCGTAGAACTTCAGAAAAATAAAACAAGAAGGCCTGTAACCCATAAAATACATTTTAGGGTACATATGTAGTAGTTGGCGGCCACTTTTTAGCGAATTTTAAAAAAACTATATTTTTTTTGGTGAATAATTACCTTTTTTAAATAATATTACTATAAAAAAATTAATTATTTTTTTATTTTAGTTTTGATTCTGGGGGACAATATAAGGCAATGCACTCCATGATTGTTTCAAATTCTTTCTTTTTGGCTGTCTGTCGCCAAATGAACTCCGTAAAATAACTATTAAGGTGTTGTCTGACTGTTCCCCTTTGTTTTCTATTACGCCATTTGGCGCTACTCCACATTCTAAGGAATAATTATATAATTGGAAACCTTTCAATATGTTGGGTGTGTGCACCCGTAGTTGGATCAACAAAACAATATCTGTGATTCACTTGCAGGTGCTGATATCCTGCATCCTGAAGATCTTTTGTTGAATAACCCTTCCAGCAGTCTGATATGAGAATGATGCCTTCTTCTACATTCTCAAGAATAGCCTTCGTAAGGGTCTTCATTGTTCTGTCAGGTATTGCTTCACCTATTTTGGATCTCTGACGAGATGTCAATGATAGCATGCAAATTTCACGCATGTACATTGACCAGTCCACGGTTGTATGTGAAGCCCAACCAAGATTTTTCATGCATATCTCCATAGAAGATAAATTTTTTGCCCACAGGTAGACAAACCGGATTATATCTTCGAATGGTACTTTGGTTCCTGCTAACCACGTTCCTGTTGAGTTTTAATGATATAAATACCAGTTTTTAGACTCGATTTACTTCGACAGCCCCTTCTGTAGCAATCCCAAGCCGGAGAGCTGCCAATGTTTAAAGTCATTTGGTGTCCGTTGCGACACACTTTTTTTTGGGATGATTCCTCTGGATTGCATGAAATTGATAGCTTCTGACATATTGTGGGTAGATTGAATAGATTGACCTCACTTCTCATTTAAATTAAAGTAGCGTGGGATTTTATTATTTTTATATTGTATTATTTTTAATTATATATTTTTTTTAACTAAAAAAATATAGTTTTTTTAAAATTCGCTAAAAAGTGGCCGACAACTACTACATATGTACCAAATAAGAATTTCAGTAATAAAAATAGATAATTTAATTGATAAGTAGAGTAGATTCAATCAATCACACGTGGAAGGGTATCAGAAGACTTTAAAATACTATTTATTTAAATAATTAAATAATTTTAATAAATATTAATAATTCAAATAAATATAGAATTTACTATGTTAGATTACATGAGCGATCAAAGAAATGAACCAAAATTATCCGATCTATTAAACAACGTAATTCAATTTCCTGATCAAATTCAGATCACGGAATTATGCCAGTCAGACACCACCCGACGACGAGCCTTAAATCAGTTTTTAATTGCCTACGACGTCTTAAAAAAACGACTAACAAAAATAGATTTAAAAATTAATAAAAAAGAAGATTTTTCCAAATCGGTTTATCACTTCCGGTTATCAGTAAAGGACATTGAAATGCTGACAGCCCCCCATCCCAACAAAATAGACCAAATAAAAGCCAAGGCTGACGAATTGGAACTTCCGGTGGACAGTATAAGTTGGAAAATAATCATTCGACTGTTGGAGGGACTCCATTTGTCGTGGAATTCCGCGATTCCGTGGATTAACATGACGGAAAATGGACAGTCAGTATGTCGGAAATGTGTATATATAGATTAATTGCTACAAACTTATTGATAAACATCACTTTCCGACCAGCAGTTGCTCATTAGTGGCCAATCAGACACAAAAAATGCCATTTTATCGTATTTCTGAAGAGAATTTGACTATAAACATTCCTGAGTTACATCAATCGACTCACATCGACAATTCCATAGAAAAAAACAACACAGAAAGTCACGTGTTGATTGAGGAAGACGAAGGCATTCAGTCGGGGACCGGGGGTCACTCCGAGATCACCAAATATGGACTTGGTTCACATCCTGTGGCTATAGACATGATATATGCAGCAGTGGAATTGTTTCCTGATGACGATTTGTCCTCGAATGGCATGAAGGGGTGCCCCAATAGTTCGGAGTACTCCACCGTGTCGGTGAGTTATTCGGAAAGTGTTGAAGAACGTGATTTTTGTAGTCAAAATGGTCATAAAAGTGAAAATGAGAATTATTTTGAGTCAACAAATTTACAAGATGTGACATTGGAGAGTTTTGATATTAAAATATGTGAGAAAACAATAAATGATGACCTCGGGAATCGAACCCTCGACCATGTGTTAAATAGGGAAAACGGAGATTTGATTTTTGACCAGGAAACGGATCAAAAAAATGATTTGCACGTTTTTGATTTCTATTCTTGTGCACAAAATTATAAGAGAAAATACAAATTCAAAAACAAGAATTCAATATCCAGAGATATTGTGATACAAGACAGTAATGAACAGAAAGAGAAAAATTATCAGTTTTCTAAAACAACGACAAAACAGAGAAATCTTGCTAATAAATATGAAATTGAAACGGACTTGTGGCATCGCTTTCTTGAAGAAAATGTCTCTTTTATAGAAAATGGACTTGAATTAGATATTCCCCCAATGAGTAATGTCCCATTCGTCCAGGCCAATGAAACTTTGGAAGGATTGGACTCCTCAGATAAAAATACTGAGGAAAATATTTTGATTAATTATATTGGAGAATATAAATATATCAACATATATATTCTAATGTATATTTTATTTAATATTTTAGATTTATTATTTTATTCGGAATTGTGTTCTTACTCATTGTGGGGACAACCTGGTCGACATTTGGTGTTAAACCAATTTAACATATTAATTAAATATTTAATAAACATTTTGAATGAGTGAAATACAATTTTATGAACTGTATTTGTTTCTGTCCACAAGTTCCGAAATCCATTAGCTCTAAGAAAATTTGTGGTGCTCAAAATAATATATTCCGTTTTTTTTTGAACTTGTCTTTTAAATCCATGTCTTAATATTTTGTGATTTCTGGATAATTTTAGACTCATCAATTTAAACACATAGTCTAACACAATACCACTGTAAAACTGGCTGGTATACAATTGGCATGTAAAAAGGGCTGGTTGCATTAAATTCGCCAGGTTTGATGTCATAAGTGTGTATTGGCCAGTAAAATGTCTAAGACTAGTAACTGAAAAAAGAGTTGAGTGGCACCCCGACAGGCACACAATGAAGCTCTCTGTCCATTAATTAAGCTCAGTTTTGAATGTCTCCCAACCAAAATGAATGACCTAATGTCAGCTTCACAGCACAATTAAGCTCATCCCCTATCCTTACCCAATTTGATGAATCAGTGAGGATGACTTCTCGTACAACTTATTCAAATCACAACTAATCTTGCCCTCCTTGTCTTGTACCTCTGAGGACATTAAAGATCACACTGACCCTTTATTTGACCCCTCGATCAACCCGTTCACAAACACCTCTGTCAATCTCCTGGACTGTTCAATCGCCTTATCTAAATAAGACTTAATACTACTACTAATTAATGCTCTATTTTTCTGCTGCACGACTTGATGATCTCTCAACAACTTTGACAACATAATTATATCTTAAAATGATGTGAGTCTGTGTGCGCGCATTTACTTCAAATAAGTAAAATATAGATAAATTGTCAAAATACTTTCTCCTTATAATTCGGAAAGAATGGAAAACAAGCCCCAAAAATCTTCTACTTAAAAAACCAACATATCAAGAATATCCTCAATAATGAGTAACATATAACTGCAGATTTATAGTATGAAATAAAGCAATGATAAAGATAAAGTTATATTGGGAAAAATATCTAAATTATTTATATTTCTGAGAATAGTCATAATTTTATCGGATTTTTTGAATGACACATTTATATTTGACTTTAGCGTTAAAAAGAAATGATGTATCTCTATTTATTATTAGGAGCGTTAGCTTTTCAAACACTCGGTAATTTTAAATTTAAAGTGAAATCTATGCATAGGATATCCATGGAAATTGAATATTTATTTCGAAAACATCCCTGTTTTGTTTATAATTAATAACTATAGAGAAACGATGTTTTAACGACAATACAAGTAATAATTTTTAGATATATAATAGGCTCTCTCTGATGTAATTGAAATAACCGAAGTTGATGTGATTTCATATAAATTAAATCAATTGATTATCAGAATAGAGTTAGTTTTATTAAATTTCATTTTTCAAAGTACAGACAACAAGAGTATGAATAAAATAACCAAGAATGAGATTAAAATAATATACGTAAAATACTACAATCAAAATGTATTTAAAAATATATTTATATAGAAAAATCATGGATCAATTCTATATAATATATTACATTTGTTTGGCTTGCCTAATTCGAACAATACAAATCATATTATGAATAATACTTCGTGGTAATTCTATGTCATTCTATTTAAGTAATCGAATATTGACGAAAAAAGAATTAAATTATCTTCGAAATATGAACCATCTTATAAATGACAGTAATCAAAATTTAATTTTTCAGCAACTTTATCACTTCTATTAAAAAGTAGAATAAAACCATCTGAGAAGACATTATACACCCCATCTTCTATGTTAGAATGTATATTTTTATTATTATTTTGCAAATCGTTCTATTCCTGCTAAAAATAAATCAAAATTCAATATTGAATTGGTGTATGTCATACCCACTGTTATTACATTTCTGATTCTTTCGCTCGTTGTCGTCCTTACAGTAAGAAAAAACAGAAAATCGCTTGAATCGAATAATTTAGAGGGGTAATTTTAAATTCAAATTTTATTAAAAGAAATCCACCTCACCAGGAGCCTTCAATAAATTAAAACTAAAATAATAATAAATTACTAATACTAACAAAGATTTTCTGGGTTTACGATCTTCACTTTTTCTATAATTTTAGAAACTGTACTATTCTCCTCAGTAAAAATAGAATGAGTAATACTAGGCATAGGACACATTCCTCCATTGACCTCCCATAACTGCCACATGATACAATAAATCACTATTAAACTACAATCTCAGCCACCAAAACTCAGTTATATCTGGAAGGTGACACAAAATAGTCACAGTATTCCATACTCTCACAAAAATACTACTTTTCCTATATAAATACATTTTCTGATCATATTTTGACAAGTAGTGACAATAGACAACAGTCTTTTACACAGTGTTCTCTCTTCTTCCATTCTCCATTGGGCCATGTTCTGGGGATTCTGAAGGATAGTATACCAGACTGACATATCCAGATCAAACATACCAATTAAACCATAACAGTTCACAAGTTGTTTCAAATAACTCAACAACTCAATCAACAGACTTACTTTTCAATTGACAGCTCTTTTTATATTAACTAAAAGAGACAACTTTAAATGTCCGGACTAGTCCTATCAATATAGTAAGTAATATTACACTTTATAATACCAGAACATCAGAGAAATATATATCCAGGGATAGATAAGACAGAGAAGTTTTTCGCACAACATAAACGAAAAGGATTTGTAGGAGAAGTTGAAGAATATAGTCATTTTGGCCACATATTCAGTAAAGAGGTTCCAAATAGAATTCACTTGGGCCAGAAAAACAACAATTTCCTTACTGTCTTGAACTATCTGGTGATAACTGGCCGAATCAATGGAAAACAGGCAACTAATACTCTCACTAGATAAAATGTCATTTGTTCGATTGTTTCAATTATATTTAACACATTTGTTATACACACGCAGACAGTAAACATGCTCCACTACAACTGGCGGGTATTTTTTGTTAACAAATAAATATTTATTATCAATGAAGGAATACCGTCTTAAAATTAAATAAATAAATCAAATATTTATAATAATTTATAAAAATAAATAAATATTTATATAAAAATTTGTTTGCTTGCACATAAAAAAGTAGCACTCACAGTGAGTATTCCATTAAATACATTTTGTTCATAAACAGTGTGGACCTCTGCATTGCCCTTCTTGTCCTGAATGGCAATATATGTCCCAGGTCCGTCACTGCCGACGTAGGGACTGAAATACCCCACAAGAAATATCTGGGTAGATTCAACTGACTTGTATTTGACCCAGTTTTTGCTTGTTTTTTGAATTGCGACTATTTGAATCAGAATTTTGTCGATTATTAATTCTCCGTAATAGCAGGGTTCGTAGTGTTTGTCCACATTGTCGTGTGCTTTCGCTATTAGAGCCTGAGTGTCGGTGTGGGGTACAAATACTGTCATGATTGTGTTTATTATTGGACTAGGACATTACTTTTAGGTAAATATACATAAAATGCCAATAAAGGTCGTCACAGCAAACACTGTCGACCATGCAAACATTTAAATATTTTATTGTCATGTTATTCATAAATAATTTTAATTATTTCTTTATATAGAAATTAATATATTTCCATTTATAGAAACACTCCAAAGTGGCTAAAAAACATAAATAATCAATGACACTACACGTGTTGTATTTGCTAAATTTCTCTCATTTTCTATTTTTATTACTGTTTATATATTTGTTTTTGTTATGATATTGTTGAGAATAAAATATTTAAAAAAATGTTGAGGTGTGTGCTTGCTGCAATCTCGACTAGATCTATAGGAATATTCAATATCAGGCCCGATTTTGCTCACCCTTTGCTTGGTGGTGTAAAAGTAATGATTATAATCCATATTTCAGCCTACCGACAAAGAACCAGACGATTTGTACAGTCAAATCAAGATTATACTAAAAGGACACGATAAATCAGTACTCAGTAGCTATACTACATTCATGTCACTGTCGGCTTCTTACCTAGACATCTCCCTCACAATGTCTCGCCCGTCCACTGATATTTCAGAGTTGGGTGTCCTTCCAAAATTCGTCGTTGGTCTGTTCTAAAGGCACCAACAGGAAAGGCCAAGCACCTGGTGCAGTACGAGACACGGACTCACGTGCGTCAAATCACAGTAGAGTAGTGCCATTCAGCGTAGCTCTATCATTTGACTGGTTCTACTGCTGATACGTATTTGGCCTATCTTCAATTGCAGTTGCCGGAAGGAGTGGCCATGACTGTACAAAGGGTACGAATTGAGGGTCTTCCTAACATAATCCTCAATGGACGGACTTGATATTATTATTTTATTAAGTTTTTTGTCAAAAGATGTTGATTCTGTTCTTTGTTGAGTCTGTAATCTGTGGTGCCCCAAAATAGGGGTTTTATAAAACAAAGATTTTTGAGCATTAAAAATCAATTTTAGAAAAGTTCTATTTTGTTAATCGATCGTTTAAATTAATTTTCACCATTTTGAAAGCACAAAAACTGAACCAGATAATTGGAGTAATAATTTTTAAAGATCTTTTTTCTTTTTTCAAAGGTTGCAAATAAGGTTTTGTATTTTTTGGCAAAAATAAAAACTCATTGTTCGAGCATAAAATATTTTCATTACATGCAGCATTATCAAGCAATATTAATGTTTTTCTGTTGATTGTATAAAATTTTTCATAATTATATCTTCCATATGTAAAACAATTTTTAAACACATTAAAATGTTAAAATCAATTTTGAAGGAGGGCGCCCTAAACTGCGTAGTCTTCAACAATCTTTCTCACTTTTCTAACTGTCCATAAATTAACTCTATTATTACAAAAAATTTTAAAGCCGTATATAAGGTGATTTTGTTTATGAAAGAATCGGATATCGGAACCTTCTAAAATAGTGGAGTATATTATATGTCAGTTACAATCGTCGTTTTGGTATCATTAGAAGGTGTTTGAAAGACTTACTCAAGGCCGTCAACGGACTGGTTGTCGTCCCAGGACATGGCAAAGATTCCCTTCGATGTGGGAAAATATGTATTCTCTGTTTTTTTAGTTTTTAGGAATATCCCTCACTCAAACCACTCTCTTCCTGGATGACGGACTTGGTGGACCGGACAAGGTTCACCGGCGATTGGATAAACGGCGGATTCCCAAGGTACGTTACCAAAGCCGATACTCTTTGCGACTTTTCCCCCTTCGTTTAGCCAGTTTAGCCAGCAATTTCCTTTGAAATTCTGCAGTTTTGGATTCAACTGTTTTATTTATCATTTTTGTGACGTTTCTATAGAAATTGGGACAGAACGGAAAAGTTTCCCAATCTCCAAATACTTAGATATTTTCGTCTTTTGTGCTACATTGACAGTCCAACCGGGAAAATTATTATTCCCAAAAATTATGAAATGGGAGAACGTGTCTACATACGTGACATTTTATGCAAGTGATTTTCTTTGGGAGTACGGGAAAAGAGTTATGCCATCGGGGCTTCTGTTAATCAATTAATGGAAAATTTAATTTTTATTATATTTAATGCTAAAAGTCAAAATTATGGAGGAGGGGTCTAAAAGACGGGGGACGTCTGGTGGAGTCGAGACCGAAGGAACTGTATGTGAAAATGTCTCCAATTTGACTGATTCGCTGTAAAAAAGGCTATTTCAGAAATGATGATAAAGTGCCTATCCAGTAGAATATGGTCCAATCTTAACATTACTTGCAATAGTATGACTATTTGACTTACTTTTACTATAAATATATTGTGGTCCTCCACCGAAACCAATGCACGTCAATTTAGTCTTTTTAACCGACTATTACTTCCAAGCAAAAGTCTACCAAGAATGTGATGAAGGCTATGAATACGTCGATGGTCTGGCAGTTAGGGGATGCACCTTCAACAAAAAATGATCACAAAAAACTTTAATTTGTAAAATTGAATATTCGAGGAATCATTATCTAGAAATTGACTGTGGATTGCTGCCACCAGTCCATAATGCCGAAATAATCTTCAAACAGACAAACTTCAAGCATTCTATGTTTGCAAGGCTGGATATTACAGCACTTACGCCACTTCTTGGGTCAAATGTGCAGCGAATAAAACGTGGATTGGATCTGACAATTTTAAATGCAAAAATCCAAATTTGAAAAATTCAATTTGACACGGCGGACCTGTCAATCTCCAATTATCTACAAAAATTCTATAATTTTAACAAAAAGCGAAAGATTTGTTTCATTTGACATCATCGATTACACATTTTAGAGTGGCTATCGACTTCAAAAAAGCGATACAACTCATCTCTGTGAATCCGAAGGCCTGTGGATAGGAAAAGAGTTAGTTTGCGATTGTTTGATTATTAAAATACAAGCATAATGGGGAAATGTTCAACTTTTTTCCAGTGCCCAATACTTTCGAAATTTTTAATAGTTTACACATCGGTGGAAATTACACTTATCAGTGCTTCCTGGAAAATAATTTGGTAGATGGGGATCTCATTAGAATGTGCCAGTCAAATTTAACGTGATCTGGCAAAAAACCTGACTGTAAAAGTATTGGAATGCGTAATTCGAAAGGACTGGAATGCAGTTACCCATACATTGCTAATAATTCGTTTATGCTTGGAGAAAATTATTTATATCAATATGTGGTGGAATTTTGCTGCAAACAGGGATACAAGTATATTAATGGAGACCTGAACTCGACATGTAACCTCGACATGACTTGGTCTGGTTATAACCCTATAAACTGCACGGGTTTGCTTTCCAGTTTTAAAATTAAGAAATTAATTAAATGTCCGGTTCCGATGTCATCAAACTCGACAGTTGTCACAAACTTTACGTGGAGAACATTTAGTAGCATTGCTTATTTTAAAAGTTGCAGAAGATTTTATCAGAAATTATACAAATCATGGAAATTAGAGCGGAAATGCGTTGATGTGTCGAATAAGTATTTATATATACTATATTAAGACAGAGGAAGTAAAACAGAGGTACGCAAACAGACTACATGAAGTACTCAACGATATTGAGAGAACAAGACGTCCTAGTTCAGTTCGTCATTTTTAATAAAGCGATTTGTTAGTAAGATAGAGGAAAAGACTGTTAGTATCAATTAGAAATATGAAAAGACTTTCTGGCGAATAGTCTTATTTTGGACTGTCGTCTTTGGCCGGGTCATCAAATTGAGGATAACAACGATGGCCCCAGTGAGACAAATAACAGGACTGGCAATGTAGTCCAATGTCCCAGTCGTGTCGAATTGGACAAAGAAGTATACGAACCACGGTAATCCTGGAATAGCACAACCGGCAAACCAGAGGAGAATGCCAACAATGCCAATATTCTGTTCTCCTGAAACATCTGCTTTGAATTTTCTACTCGAGCCTTTTTTATGTGAAGTCCAATAATGACAAACAAGATGAGATTGACCAACGCGATTGCAGCACAGGGAAGCACCAGGCCTGTATACAGTCCCACACCCGATATCAGACATCTGCCCACTCAAATAGAATCCCTTACTTTCCTTCGTTGTAATACACACGCGAGTCAACAAGAGCGATCGTCCCCACAATGCACAATGGAATGCCTGCGAGTGGTCAAATGCATGAGAACCCCAATTTAGCACGACTGCTTTGGTGATTATTTTGTTGATGGTGATGCCGATGACTTTGACAAATTTAATATAATGGATGTACGTCTCTGCCAGCATCCACAGAAATTGTGCCAAAAGTCCGAAATGGAGGACAACTCCTTTGGCTGTGCACGCAGTCACTCCCTCGTTCTCCGAGTTTTGTAGTATGGAAAGAAATGTAATGTTTACAATTACCATCGAGAATTCAAAATGAAGCAGTGCCAGTTGGAAGGTCGACTTGATTTGTATTCTAGCGAGTGGTACCAGCAAATATACTTTATATTCGTCATAAATATCATAATTGAAAAAAATATCAAAAATGTAGAGATTGCGAGCAGTATGCTGTTTATGTACAACTTGACTGGACTTTTCACATTCAGGAGTTCTGGTCTCTGCGTTGTCAGCAATCAAGGAGCAACAAAGATCACGGCAAAGCTTGTCAGGTGATTGAATACGCAGACAACCCCCGCATTAGTAAACAGCGTCGTCCCCCCAGTCGTAATCCACTCCGAATTGTTCTCGTCAAAATATGCGCAAGTCAAGTTAGTCCGATTAGTCTAAGCAATATAAATGTGGGACTCACTGGAAATGTAATTTTGACTTTTAACTCTGTCTTAACTCGCAAACTCACTGAGAAGACTTTCGAGCCCAAAATTTGGGGCTTTTTGGATTTAAAAGTTATCGTGTCATTCCAGTACACAGTTCTCACTGAGAGGAATAAATCTAAAATGCACCGTGGATGTCTGTTTCTGTATCAAACGTGAGCTCACATTGAATATCTTGTTCCTCCAACGTTTCTAATGAGCACTACAATGCGTCAGTGGCACGAGCAACTATAGTATGAATCTATAAATAGTAATAACAGCAAATTCACCTGGAATGCTGGGAATGCGATTGAAGCTATAAATTAATAATAAGCACTAATACCGTCGGGACACATATTCATCAGAGTACTACTCATTATCAAACAAGCATTACCTCTCGGAGAGAAGTAAGTATTTTGTCCTATAATATATCACAATCCTTAATACTTTATCAAATATGCTCAATTTAGTGTCCTGAATATTATTGTACTACTGGGCTTACATATCTTTGTTCTGTCCACTCCACTACAATGTTCTAATATAAATATAAACGTATTCCTTACCCATTCCACATTTATCAGTCCCTCGAGTCTCTATAATTGTAGTGGGATTAAGAATAATACATCTTCGGAGAGTGTCATTTCTTCTCTCTAAATAACCAGTTGTTTATCCCAAATACCTTTTGCACGTGTTTCTGTAGTGGTAGCTAAAAGAGGAGTGAAATAATAGCATTACAAGGCCAGCAAATGACAACTTCTGGTCATAAGAGAATGCAGTGCATACAAATAATGCAAACAGTAAAGGATACATCGATGAATATTGCATTACCTGGTTATATATTCCTCATTAATTAAGTTGACATATATTTCATATCCGCATTGACCCCATTATGAAAGTCCTGGATGACATGGTGTGATCAACCTGATAAAAACAACCATCTCCAATCCTTTTGTAAACATTGCACATTTCTGAGCCAGTCTAGACGTTTGTGATTTGAAAACTCTGTCAGTACAAACTACAAAAAGTAATATACAGTAAAGATAACATTTATCCATTAAAAATCTTATGCAGTTATCCGATATTTTGCCATCGCGTCGGCTTTGGCGACTTAATTTACCCAATTAAATTCAGCCAATAACATAATTTCTTCTCTATTCTTAAAAATCGTGAAATTTGAGACTGTGATCAGTTGAATCTCACAAATAAAACTGTCTGAGTTTGACTTCCTTGAATAAAACATTGAAAATTTTCAATTTAAAATTACAGATTATAATTATGCAGTTATGCGAAAATAGTAAATGTTTCCGATGAAAGTATTCAATTAACCGATATACAATTAACCTAATATTTTGAATGGAAAGCATATAAATTATTGTTTTTAACATAAATTTATGGCATTAACCGATTTATGCAATTAACCGACTTTCAATTAGATACAATTTAAATCTATTTATCTTATACAGTCATAAAGTTAGTTTTAATCAAAAATATTCATTATTATGTTTACGATATATGCGTAGCCTGGTGGATTGCCTTTATCTTATAAATTTTTGAATATTTACAACTTTTTTAATTATAGATAAGCCTTTCCATGACTATCAGGAGGGAGTCCGGATATATTAATACAATACTAATGTCATTATAGTAGACTTTAACACGCCAAGATAAATGATATTTTATATTTCCATTCCCTTTGATGTTATTCTGAAAGTCATTTTATGTTTATAAAAAACTAAAACAAAATAAATTAATTTTGACATGCCCTGCAAAATCAAATAATATTTTTATGAGTTAGAATATCAAAAATTTCTTAATAAAATCAAAATTTTAAAACTCTGGGTTGCAAAGTATTTTGCGGTTTTCAAAATTTTATTCTTCTATTTTAGAACCAAATTGTGATTTGCCAAACAGTTAAATTGAGCTCAGTTGCCTATTCTGTTCTTCTTTTTTTAAAATATTAAAAATTACTTTCCGAATTTCAATTTACCCAGAAAGAAACATTTGTACAAATTGAACAAATTCTTTCAATTTCCAGAAAGAAACATTTGTACAAATGTATTTAAACAAGTCCTTGATCATGATAAATCGTTTAGAAAATTGTTTGTTTTTATTTGAAAAATTATATTAAAATAAAATACATGATTTTCTTGTTGTCATCACTGCTATATGCTCACATTTTGGACTGTTTTACAAATACTGAAACTAATTTTAAAAAAATAAATAAGTAATAGTATATAACAGAAATAACAGAAATGAAGATAAAAACAGTAATTACAGTTTTAAAAAACATAAATGATTTATAAAAACATAATTGCTTGACAATATGACAATTAATTAAAAATTTGATTTAAATACTGGAAGAAAATGAGAATAATAATTAAAATGTTCTATTTTCTAATTCTATCAATTTTTGTGCAAAGTGCTCCAACATCGAACAGTAATTCATTTTATTTCAGTTTAGAATGTTTTAATGGAAAATGTTATATTTTTGTGACGGATAGACTAAATCGACAAGATGCACAAAAAGTTTGTAAAGAAAAAAAAGGCTCACTCGCAAATATAGACAGCCAAATCACAAATAATTATATTTACGGTAAACACAAAAATAATTTATTTCAGAAAATTTTATAAAAAACGCAAAATCAAGGTTTTGGATTGGAGTAAATGACATCCAGAAAGAAAACGAGTTTTTGGATTCTTATGGAAATAAACAAGTAATTCAAACTTTTTAAATTCAGGCCTTTTTTAATTGGAATACAAATGAACCTAATAATTATCAAATTGAAAACTGTGTTGAGATATGGATTCCTAGAGGAGTCTGGAATGATCAGAGTTGTAATGATAAATTACCATTTTTGTGTGAAATTTTGGGTTTTTATTTTAAAATAACTGTAATAGACATTTCAAGCAACCCAGAAATTGAAATAAGTAACCAAGTTGAAAAAAGCGAGGACGTATGCGATAATTAAAATATAACTAAACAAATACTAACTTTCTTGATTTGGTAAATACTAATTTTTCTCAAAAACAAATTTCTGCTTTCTTTTTTTGAATATGAAAAGAAATAGTGTTAGCTTTTTCACGAAATTGATGAAAGTTAATGTCAAACCTAAATTGGGACTTTTAGCTTTAAGACTGCATGAACCACCTGGAATAAGCAATAGATCACATCGGTGTCTTTTTAAAGACTTTCTACCTCTGAAGATTGTGATCGCCAGTTTTTTTCATTGAAAAGTGTCAGCAGAGTGATTAGGTTGTCAGCTGTTCCAAAGCTCAAAATTTCTAAATAATTTATGAAAAATGCAAAATACAAAGATTAAGATTGTCAATCATTAGTAATATTACTTTTTACAGTCAATCAAGTCGATTTATATTTAGGAAAAGATAAGTTCTTTGACGAATACCTCATCAACTTATTTTAAGTTGACATTCTATAATTAATAAAATCTCATTACTTTTCGTATAAGTGAGCTAATACGGGCATTATCATGGCTCCGGCAAAGAATTTTGAATATCATTCTTTGCAGGAACAGGCAAGCAATTCTCTCCTCGTATACTCGATTCTTGAAACAAATTCAAGAAAGTATAAAAAATAGAAAAACCAAAATTTTGATTCTTATACTTATTAAATGGCATGTAGCTAAAATTTGGATTATCTGGATAACATGTAGTAAATTATCATAATATATTTGTCAAATAGGTTAATGTTCTTACATGTAGTATATTTATTGTTTATGTCTTCATAAAAATTTTCAAAAATTGATGATTGATGAAAATAATCAGAATTTGAGCAATTTTTAATTAGTTTTTATTTTCAGTTGAACCAAAAGTAGATAGAGTAATCTGATATTCAAATGAAAGAAAACAGATCAAACATTTAGAAGACATATTAAAAGCTTATCGAAGTGGATATTACATCTAAAAACTTTTAATGAAAATATAAGTGACAAAACACTACAAATACAATTTCCTTACAATCAAAGAACTTACGCCAATCCAGAATGAACAAGTCATAAACTAAATTGGATAGGTAGTGAAAACCTGCTATTTAATAGAAAGATTACAAATAGATATTTCAAAAAAATCATGCAGCAAAATATTAGTGACGTACTGTGCTAACACTTTTTGCCCATTAATAATAGCCTTTTCGCGAAAGCCATATTACTTTATGACCCCGCATGGCCAAAACACACACTTTATATTTAAGTGAAGAACAGTTAATGTTAATTAATCGTATAAACAGGCCGATGGTCTTTAATTATTTTTTTATTTTTCTTGCGCGTGGGTTTCTCACGGATAATCCGGTTGCACTCTCGTATTCAAATCCAGCGACATCTGAATAGTAATCACATCAGGAATATGTCAAAATAAATACAAAGATGAAACTCTCAAGTAATGATGACACTGTTTTTAAGTTCTTTGGACTTTGATCTGTAAATTCTGGACACATTTCACAACATTAAAAATAGGTAAGACAAAAAACACATCAATCACCAAAATTAGTGGAAAAATAATAGCCTCCGACAACTTTAACAAAAAGTGCATATAATATTGTAAACTAAATAATAATTTTATTTCCGGTCCAAATTTTGATTACCAATCAATTTCGGCAGTTGAACTATATTTTTGAAAAATGAAATCAAGACAAACAGCTAATGACTAATAGTCAATATAGATAAAATTGTTACTTATAAAACCTCTCGTTCTTTCCTCAATCCAAAAAGGATAAAACTCATAACAATCAAGTTTTAATATTTTTACTGCATGGAGGATATCAAACCAGTGATATTTTTCTTACCTTTTGAATATTAGCCACCACATTTACAACGACCTGAACAAACAAATTCTTATAACGAATAAAAACACACCCCCAATGCAAACTACATAACATGCTGTCTCTACAGCCACTCAAATTAACGCGTCCACCCAATAATTAATAAACAAATGTATCCAAATGAAGGGGTCAATCAGACAACCCCACTTTGATTGGCCTGGGCAATCTCCATGGGATGAGTGGGCTCAATAGGGCGCATGACTGCCGTGTTGTAGAAGGCCTGGACTGATCGTTTGACCCTCAACATCTCCCGAATGGTGTCCTCATTGCCATAGTGCAACTCAAACTGTGACCACAACGACCAGAACTCGTCATCCACCTAAACTGAACACCTCGGAATACCGCAGGGTCACAGAACTGAGAGCAATGACTGTAGATGACTCTGGCTCTCTCCATTTCCCCCAACTTCTCCTCCAATTTGGCAAAGGCAATACTCATTTCTCTACAAATGACACCCCAGACTGACCGACTGTCCCATCACCCAACACTTGGATGGCCTTCTCGTATATTCCTCGCACACTCGTCATTCCAAAC
>NW_021833097.1:0-42500 GCF_006345805.1 Octopus sinensis
CAGTTATCGGATAATCCCCGCAGGTGATTTAGTACATTTTATGTCTAAGAAATATTTTTCGTCTAAGATAGAGGTTCTCAGCCATTTTGTTTTTATCTATGGACCCCATTGATTACAATTTTATTCTGACGAACTCCCATTGCCATTCTGTGTTTAAAGACAAGTTTTATAGAAAGTTCTATTTTGTTTTTCACACATCATCTTGTGTAGGTTGAACTATGGTAAAATGCTGGAGAAAAAAAAACCTAGCCGTTTCTTGTAAAGCAAAATTGTCAAAAGGGCCCTTGAAATACTATTGTGGAACTTCAATTTACTAATTTTTTTTGTGTGGACCCCAAAATCTTATATGGACCCTGATTGCGAACCACTGTTCTAAAGGATAACAAGAGATATTGTTATAGTAAATAGCCTCATAAGCATTTGAGCAGTTCCTTAAAAAGACATTTGTCTTTATTACAAGGATAAAAGGATTAAGTCGATTACATCGATCCCCGAAAAGATGAAAGGCAAAGTCGACCTCGACGGAATTTGAACTCATAACGTAGCGGCAGACGAAATACCGCTAAGCATTTCGTCCGGTATGCTAATGTTTCTGCCAGCTCGCCACCTTAAAAAGGCATTACGCACGCGCGCGCACACATACACAATTAATATAGGGTGTCCAAAAATTATCTTCACAATTCGAAGAATTCAGAAAAGAATGAAAAACAAGGACAACTCAACAGAATTTATTGGAAAACCTAAACAAACAAATAAAGCTTTGTCAGAGACATCGGAACACTTTTTATGTAGGTTCCATTGGTTGTACGCAAAACATCTCGACGATGAATTGTGGAAGTTGTAAAGATAATTTATGGATACCGTGTGCATGTATGTGTGTCTGTCTGTATGTGTATTACATTAAGGATTCTCACTAAAAGACAGATTTTCAAATATAATAAATGGTATTTAATGAATCAGAAGCAATGATATTCAAAGAGGAACACGTGTCATGTGTAAACGTTGTTGTTGTTGCTTCCAAGTTCACCGAGTATCTTTAACCAGACGACATCCCATCATTTATCATCTGCTCTACCTTCAAACAAAACTCCTTGCCCAGCCACCGCCACCACCGTCCTAAGAACAACAAAGAAAACAATGGCAGACACATTTGTCAGTTTTGCATTGTTTTTTTTATTATATCTTGTCTTTATTTCCTTTCAATCACGTGACTTCCTTGTGTTGACGCCATTATGACAAGGGAGATAACCATTTCTTCATATTTGGCGGAATTCGAAATTTGAATTTGAAATTAAGGAATTATACAGAAAAAAGTGACAGAGAATTCATATATTTAATTTTATTTTTATTTTTGCAGGGTGTTTTTTTTATATGTTACTTATCATGTTCTTAAAATGTTTCTTCTCGGTCGTAATCATGTATCTAATTCATTCCTTTCAGAAATCCTTTAAATGCGAGGATCATCATTTAGCGATTTACCAAAACTATGCCGGAAGACGGAAGTCTTTGATAAATGATTTTTGTACCATTTTTAAAAAGTATAAAAATTCCATTTTAAAATATACATTTTGGTTTTTTGGGTTTTTTTTATACCGGCCAGTGTGACACTTTCAGACAGCAATTAATCTACGTCGATGGTTTTCAACCATTTTTTACCCGCGGGCCCCTTCGATTCATATCATTTCACTCTGGTGGCTTCTCAGCAACATCAGGCTTAACCCAAAAAATGTAGTAAAGATTGTTTGCCAACATAACATAGCAGTACTGGTTTAGGACGATGTTTCTGTAATTTAGCCCCAAGAGACATCATATATATATATATATATATATATATATATTATATATATATATATATATATGTGACCTCGTGAGTACCGCTGGCGATTTTTTTCCTGTCTTCCTTCTCGAGATCTTTCCTTCTCCTTGTTTCCGACGAAGAGCTCCGCTCGAAACGTTAGACCCTCCTTCTTCCTTCTTTCCTGAGTGTCCAATAATACTTTATTTGTTCCACGTTCTCGCGTTGTTGTGTTTTTGGGTTTTTTTGTTTTTCTGGTTTGGATTAACTAATATATTATATATATATATATATATATATATATATATATATATATATATTATATATATATATGTATACACACACACACACACACACACACACACACACACACACATACACACACACACACACGTCAATGGCCTTTCAGTTTCCATCTACCAAGTCCATTCACAAGGTATTGATTGACCCGAAGCTATAGAAGAAGTCACTTGCTCAAGATGTCACGCAGTGGAATTGAACCCGGAACCATGTGGTTGGAAAGCAAGCTTCTTACCACACAGTCACGCCTGCGTCTGTATTATTAGGAATTTTATTTTTAAAATATTTTGCGTATTGTAGAACTATAACCAATTTGTTGCTGATAAATTTTAGTGACAAAATCTTGTATGAATCTCCAAGGATCATGAAAAGCGCAGTGGAGAACCCCTGAACTACATAAAGAGTTGCATATGTTGTACGGAGTCACTTGGCCTATTAGGATTAGGAACCACATCTCCTTCAAGTCACACCCTACCGTCTTAAACAAAGAAGGCTGCATTGTATAATGTTGTCCGTTGCGAAGAAAAGAAGATTACTGCTTCAACATTTTGGTATCATACGTCTGTCTGTTCCATCCGATCGTACCGACGGTTAAACTACAATATATATATATATATATATACGTTTAAATATTTGTTGTGCAAGATTTTTTATGTGAAGTCGTGTGTTGAAACAGATATTGTTATATTTCGGAATGGTCATATTGTCAGTTTAGCCAATAAAAACACACGCACTATATATTTGGTGTTAGTTTGCTTCAGTGATATTTATTTTTTACATTAATCTTAATCTTATTTCGGCCAGAGTTCTTTCGTCACACTCCTGTGACCGCATCAGTGGTCCTTTGTTTTCTTCTCACTTATTTGTGTCTCTCCTTACTAACCGTCAGCCATTTTGTATTTCTATTGTATGTCTTCATTTGCGCATGCTTATATCTCTATGTGCGTCTATGTTTATTTAGTGTGTGTGTGTGAGGGGGGATGCCTGTAATATTTGTATCTTCTGTTTATATACATTCATGTAATTTGTATTTTGTTTTTGTTGTTGTTGCTTTTGCTCTAATTTTGTTCATGTGTTTACATCCACCCATTATTATCATTACATATGCTTGTATGTATGTATAACAACAATATTAGTAATAATAATAAATCTAATCGAAAAAAAAAATGTAATCGAAAAAAAACAACTATTGCACTGTATGTAGATTTAGCCCACAAACAAACTGTAAAGCCAGAAATGTAGTCTATAGTATAAGATGTATAGAGGGACGATGCAGTAACAAGACAGTAACATACGTAGGGGAAACGGCAAGAAGCATAGGAGAGCGGGTGAATGTACATTGGAGACAACTCAAGGAAGGTAACAGCTCATCGATTCTGTACAAACACGCCGAACAGGAACACGGGGGATCAATCAATAACATAGAGATTAAGATATTGTCCACACATAGAACAGATGCAACAATTAGACAAATTACAGAAGCTACACATTAATAGAAAATAAACCTAGCCTGAATAGAAAAATATATACATATATATATATATATATATATATATATATATATATATATATATATATATATATATATATATATATATATATATATATATATACATATATATTATATATATATATATATGTATATATATATATGTAATATATATATATATATATATATATATATATATATATGTATATATATATATGTGTATATATATATGTATATATATATATGTACATATATATATATGTATATATGTATATATATATGTATATTATACATATATATGTATATCAAAACCCGTTTAATTCCAAGATTAAACAAAAAATTATTTTATATGAGACTTCACTAATAAATTGACAAATGTTGAAAACAAATCGGTGATTTTAACTCACAAAATTCATAATTGGAATGAATAGCTAAAATTGAATATTAGGCGCATAGACACAGGAGCAGCTGTGCGGTAAGGAGCTTGCTTACCAACCACATGGTTCTGGGCTCAGTTTCACTACGAGGCACCTTAGGCAAGTGTCTTCTACTATAGCCTCGGGCCGACCAAAACCTTATGAATGGATTTGGTAAGTGGAAACTGAAAGAAACTCGTCATATATATGTATGGGGTGGGTTTACCCCCGCCCCCAACATCTCTTGACAACTGATGCTGATGTCTTAATGTCCCCGGAACTTAGCAGTTCGGCAAAAGACTGATAGAATAAGTACCATGCTTACAAAGAAACCTAGTACTTCCCGGGGTCAATTTGCTTGACTAGAGGCGGCGCTCCAGCATGGCCGCAGTTAAATGACTGAAACAAGTAAAAGAATAAAATGGAACATTAAGTATTTATGGAAGTTTTTAATTTACTGTCGGGTGACTTTTGGCCAACCCTGTACAATTTTGAGGTTCAATTGTTCGTATTTTGTCTTCATATTCCTTATTGCTTTTTTTTTTTTACTTCAGAAGGAAATCATAGATTTAAAAAAGGTACAAGACATAGTAGAGACTTGCTGAAGAGCGTCTATGTTTTTATTTCGGTAGTTTTTCATTTCGGGTGGCTTCGGGTAGCTTCTAATTTAATTTAAAATAATGGCTTCAAATTTGGTAAAAAAAGAAAAAAAAAAACCCAGCAATTTTCGTGGGAGATAACTATTTTGCTTACGCCGGATGAAAAATGAAGGTGACCTAAGGACACAATGAATCGGAATAAATGCTACTAAGCATTTTGTCCGGCATGCTAACGTGGTTCTACAAGAAGAAGAAGAAGAAGAAGAAGAAGAAGAAGAAGAACAACAACAACAACAACAACAACAACAGCAACAACAACAACAACAAAAACGTGCAAAGAATTTGGTGAAATGGTGGACATCGTGGTTTTGAAAGGTTGTGTGTGTGTGTGTGTGTGTGTGTGTGTGTGATGTGTGTAGGGGTTGCGATTCAGTGAAGAGTGTTCTATGTGTTGTGCTGGTCTCTTTTGTAAACAATGGCAGCAGTGCCATTTAAAGTTAAGCGAAAGCGTATGTGGAGGAGAGGCTGAAATCGTTTGAATGTGTTGCTTTGATTATGTCACACCCTTCTGGAAAACGGGGTGTGGTGGGGGTGGGGAGACGTTGCTTTGGTTGTGGGACGTAGCCACGGTACACAAACACACACACTCTCACACACACACACACACACACACACACGTGCTACTTAAACAAACAGGCACACACACACACACGTGCTACATAAGCATTTAAACACTGGCTTGCACTGAAAAAATGCGTACATGCAGATAAATGTAGACATACATGCATACATAAATATATACATATAAACACACTTACATACATACACACTTACATACACACATACATACATACATATACACATTCATACGTACATACATACATACATTCATACATACATACATTCATACATACATACATACATACATAAACACACACACACACACATACATACATACATACATACATACATACATACATACATACATACATACATACATACATACATACATAGAGACAGACGGACAGACTTATTCACAAATATATTCATCCACGTATACATAGACTCTGGAAAGCTCTACACCTACGTTCTTGCGGACTGAGTTCACCGTCGATAAGCTGTTTTATTAGGAACCCTAACTTGCTGAGTCGAAGCCCTTAATGTCAGCTAGCTGTAATGGTTAGTACAGCTATGCGGTTTACTTGCAGACATTGTGTTCGATTCCTATTGTGATGATGCAAGTCCTCCCCGTTTTCTTCTCCTCATATACATGTATATGTATATATATATATATATTATATATATATAATATATATATATATATATATATAGTATATATATATATATATATATGTATATATATATAATATATATATATATATGTATATATATATATATAGACATATATATATATATATATATATATATATATATATATATATAATATATATATATATATATATATATATATATTATATATATATATATATCTATATATATATATATGTATATATAATATATATATATTATATGTATGTATGTATATATATATAGACATATATATATATATATATATATATATATATATATATATATATATATATATGATAGATCGTTAGCTCCTACACGCATTTTTTTCTCTCATTGTTTTTTTCTGTGTATCTTTCTGTCGAAGAGCGTAGGCTCGAAACGTAAAAGACTTTTTCTATTCCTGAGCGCTATACTAATTCATTCGTTTGTTTGTACTACACCTGCCTTCGTCTTTTGTTTATTTTCGTAAAATTTCCCTTTATATATATATATATATAGTTATGTTGTGTTCCGTTCGGAGCGTGTTAGAGAACAGTACAGAGGTCGTCCACCTTCAGAATAACCCAATAGTATAGGTAGTATTATTATATAATTCGAACCCTAATACTGGGCATTCGACGTGTGTGAATATAAAATTGTAAAGAAATTGGAGTCAGGAAGAAGGAGTACGATTGGACATTTGTTTATTATTCGCTACAGTTGTTCCCCAAGAATAGAAGTATTTGTTTATGCATCTGTTTGTTTGCATAATGACATCTAGTTGTGTTTCCTCAGGCGATACACAAGTGTTGTCTCCGTTAGTTTAAACTCTTCGACTTGAAGGCCATCCTCTCTGTTTTTAGCATTTTGAATTTGGTTGTAGCTGAAATCCTCAAGGTGCATGGTGAGAGTCGAAGATTTTAAACTAACGGAGACAACACTTGTATATCGCCTGAGGAATATATATATATATATATATACATACACACACTCACACACACACACACACACACACACACACACACACGAGAGGGTGCTGAAAAGTAGCTGGCTTTCGGTAAAAGAATGTACTGGAGGATAAGTTAATTATGATTTTATTCAACATATTCCCCTCTCAGATTCACACATTTATTGCAGCGGTCCTTTTTCAGTTTTTCTAAGCCGTGCAAAAAAACTCGGAAGGTTGGACCTCCAACCAGGCCCTTCACGACACCATTAAAGCCGGGAACTTTTCAGCACCCCCTCGTATATAGGAGGGTACGCCATGAATTCGCCTCAATGCATTTTTCCCTTTTGGTGCGAAAATTAGATATGGTCTGCCTTCTTTTAGCCATCTTCCATTGGCGCTCAGCTTCCTGTCTGCACCAAAGAACAGCGTTGAGAGATTCATTCCTTGCGTATTGAAGGTGTGTCAGAAAACGAAATCCGTCGAAGACTTTCAGCTCAGTATGGGAACTGGATTTTGTCGCCATGCACTGTCTGTAAGTACAGAAATTGTTGCGCACGTGGTTCATCTCTTGAGCAAGATAACTTATTTGTTTGTTTTTGACTGAGAATATAAACAAGATTTTGCCAAGATGAACCAGAAGTAAAGAAACTACGTTGAAAAATGATATATTTGTAATTTCAAGAATTCTCTGGGATCAAACGGATCGCTGAACGCTGCACCTCTTTCGACTGAGTGAAAAGAAAAACGTAATAACAACAACTTAATTGACGTTTCCAGGCCAGAAGTGCACCATAGTAAGGAAGAGAGAGAGGGAAAGGGAAAGAGACAGGTAGAGGGGCAAGAGAGACAGACAGACAAACAGAGAAGGAGAGAGGTCGAAGAGAGCGAGAGAGAGAGAGACCACATCTAGTGAAACGCGTGAAACTAATTTTTCCCGCTGATCGGGGAAAATTCTAAGAGCGTCAAGATTAATTAATGACTCGCCTTCATATACACTCACTCACACACATACATACATATATTATATATATATATATATATATATATATATATATATATATATATATATATATATATATTATATATATATATATATATATATATATATAATATATATATATTGTTGTTGTTTTCGTTATTGTTATTAAGGTGGTGACCTGGCAGAATCGTTAGCACGCCGGACAAAATACTTAGCGGCATTTCACCCGTCGCTACGTTTGGAGTTCAAATTCTGCCGGGGTCGACTTTGCCTTTCATCTTTTCGGTTTCAATGAATTAAGTACCAGTTGAGTACTGGGGTCAATGTAATCGACTTAACTCCTCCCCCAAAATTTCGGTCCTTGTGCCCTTAGTAGAAAGGATTATTATTATTATTCTATGTTTGACTTTTGCTTTACATTTGTGTAAGTTGGCTCCAAGTTGGAAGTTCATGTTGGGGTTATGCCTAGGGTGCCATATATTTGGTTTTGTACTTAGTGTTGTACTAGTGAATATCTAAAAAAAACATACGAAAATTATGTTTGTTGTTATTATTATTATTATTATTATTATTATTATTATTATTATTATTATTATTATTATTATTATTATCATTATTATTATTATTATTATCATTATTATTATTATTATTATTTCCTTCTGTCTTCAAATTTTCTTCCGTTTCTCGCCGAGTGTTTTCCGTACACCTAAGGCAGAGAAGCTTATTGTATGCATTCCCAGATTACACACTCAAATTCACAGGTAAAATATGTATTTAAAAATTAATAAATAAATAATTTCATAAATGGATGTTGTTTTCACAGCGATAATGCTCTTCTCAGTACATGAGCCGTTCCAGTTAACACGATATTTTGCACTTCCTGTAGGGATGGTAAGCCTGGTATCATTTTCAAATAGGTTTCAGTGCCTTTTTTTTTATCATTCCTATTATTATTATTATTATTATTATTATTATTATTGTTTTATTATTGTTGTTTTAATATTGGCACAAGGCCAGCAATTTCGTGGGGAGGGGACAAATCAATTACATGAACTGAGACTTATTTTATCGACTTCGAGAGGATAAAAAGCAAAGTCAACCTCGGCGGAATTTGGACCCAGAACGTGAAGACGGACGAAATACCGCTAAGTATTTTGTCCGGCTTGCTAACAATTCTGCCAACTCGCCGCCTTTGTGATTGTTTTAATATTAAGATTGGGGGAAAAAATCAACCCTGTTCCCCGCTCTTGTGCCCATGTCCTTAACGCCGTTCACCCCATTGCAAGCATTTAGACAATAGATTTCCCTCTCCCCAGTTCCTCATCAGACAGGATTTTCTTGCAGCCGACTGACCCGTAGGTGTTCAGCCTTGAACATCAACCACATCAAGTTTACTCATCTGAGACATGGCCTGCCAAGGACATGCGCACTGCCATCCGTTTTCTGATACATTTTTTTCTTAAAAATAACTACTACTACTACTACTACTACGACGACGACGACGACGACTACTACTACTACGTGATTAAAAATACGAAGCGAAAACACTAAGTATATGTTGATAAGTTACGTGAGTTAATTGGTAAAGGTGTTTACAGGGGAATATCTGATGAACTTTCTGGAATTTTATGATATTGCAACAGCTTAATGCTTACAGCAGTGAGTCTGGGGGGGGGACGATGTAAGTAAATACATAAAACACGTATGTATGTGTGTGTGTACTGTATGTAAACTCATGTACATGCATGTATATATATATATATATGTATATGTGTGTATATATATGTGAAGGTATGAAAAGGAAATGGGAGGAGAAACGGAAGATTCTTTCTTTCCTCGGAGGAAGCCGAACCTTTTTTAGCGGAAACATCTGCTAACAAGTAATTTGGTGTCTAACGAGGAAATTACTCTTAAATTTTAGGTAAATATCTGCACGATCTAAAAATAACTGACGAACAGAATCTGCGATCCGTTTTCCATTCCCAGTTTTGGCATTACTTCACTTCGTTTATACCCCGAGAATCCCCCTGGATGCATATAATGAATTTACAACTTCTCGTCTACTCCCCGTTTCTCTCTCTCTCTCTCTCTCTCTCTCTCTCTCTCTCTCTCTCTCTCTCTCTCTCTCTCTCTCTCTTTCTCTCTGTCTCTCCATTTATCTATCTATCTAACCAGCTAGCTACCTTTCCACTTTGTTATAGGCTTTCATTCTTTATGCGAAACAGTCATCTAAAATATGTTGGGGCCACCACAAGAGAGCAGAAGATTCTTTGCTGCTGTATGTATGTATGTGTGTGTATATGTATATATATATATAATAAAGAAAAAGAAAGAGAAAGAAAGAATTCACTTTGAGGCACACTGAATGATGATTGTTTTTGTGTATATGTTGTTGTTATTAATATTGTTGCTGTTGTTTTTGCTGTTGTTTAGTCCCAGGTAAGCGCTAATGAATCCGTTCTATGATCAAAATTTTTCCAGTCGCGACCACCCCATCATTTGGAGGTGGGCAGATGAGAATATTTTATTCATATTTTGAATAAAGCAACGAAACAAAAATATCAGTCATTCACTGAAGATTTTGTGACATTTTTCTTTTCTTTTCTGGAACTTTTCTCTATCTTTTACTTGTTTCAGTCATTGGACTACGATCTTGATGGAGCCTTGAACAAATCGGCCCCAATATTTATCTTTTAAGATATTAACCTCTACGTACCAATTTGAAATTCCGTCTGAGTCAACCTTGACTTCCATCTCTTCCAGAATAATCAAAATAGCCTCTATTCATAGCTGGGTTTTAGCCTCAGATCGGCCTTTATCAAGTACACCTATGGTTAAAGGCATTCCAACCGGAACCATCCGGCTTTTTTTTTTTGTGAATTATCTGATATGTTCCAGGGACATGAAAAGACATTCCAAATATATATTCTTTCGTTTTTAAGACAGTGTATGATTTGTGAGTAAGGCAGAGAATTGGTTTGGTCATTAGTGTTGGGTGTCTTCGTTGTTTGTTCCTGTTCTCTAGGTTTCAACCCTACCACGATCAACTTTTCCTTTCGTCCGTTCAGGGTCGATAAATAATTTACCAGCTCAACTCAGATAGCAAACCGACTTAAAGCATTCTAAGCTCAGATTCCACTGCGTATTACCAGCCTCTTTGTAGAAATAAAATGGTTTCATTAAGAACCTGGATAACGATGGTACGCCTCCAAACTCGGAGTAATGCATCGACTACAGCAATATTTCTGATGCATTAATATGAAAACACATGGCTTTGCCCTAAAACAGGATAAATGCTAGGAGAGGCGGGGGGAAAGGACAAGATTTAGAAGTTGGTTTACTGCTATTTCTAGCTGATCAACAGACCTCGTACAACAGGAATCAGCAACATGTTGGCTACGGCCTACAAGTGACCTGTGATTTATTCTTTTTTATTTTTCAATCTAATGTATTTGTTGACTTTTGAGCAGTCCTTGGTTATTAGTCTTTTGTACCGCGATTTCCGGTCACGAAAATGGAGGAAATAGGGGACAGGCAAGAATAATTTTTTTATACGAAAGTATGGTATATTGGTTTTAAATTTTGGCACAAGATTAGCAGTTTTAGAGAAGGGGCATCGACCCCGAAAGGATCAAAGACAAAGTTAACCTCAGCAGAATTTGAACTCAGAACGTGAAGAGTCGAAAGAAATGCTGCTAAGCATTTTGTCCGACGCACAATATAATATGCAGACGAGCTTTGGGTAAATGAAAGAAAAAAAAACTAAAAAGGGATATTACTGAAAAACGTTGCTGATCCCTGGAATACAGCCTCCTTCGTAAGTTTTTAAATACCAGTGACATAATGAGGGCTGATTAAATCAACTATTTGATGTTCTATTTAGGAATAAGTGTCGGTGGAAGTTTATGGTGATATACAATTTCATTAGATAATTAAAAAGGGTGTGTACCTCTTAAACAGGGTTTTTAAAAAAAAATAAAAACACAATGAAAGAATGATGTAAGAAGAGATTAAGATAATTCTATTTCAAAATTTTTATCTGATCGTCGAGAATATTTCAATGTCTCTAAGAATGTGGCTCACAACTATCTTTAACACAGATAAGAACTCTCTCTCCTCTCTCTCTCTCTTCTCTCTCTCTCTCTCTCTCTCTCTCTCTCTCTCTCTCCATCCATCCCACCCCACCCCTCATTTTTTTTTTCTTTTTGTACTTATCAAAAACACAACGCTCTAAAATAAAATCTGGCGATTATTAATTATCATGGCTGACTTTCAAATTACATTGCCGCTTACGTTGCATCAAAAATATGTTGATATCTGCTATCTGACAATTCTTTGAATCTAATCTGTTGATATCCTAATGTGGGTTGGTGGGTAGGAGGTCCCGCGAGGAATGAGCCAAATATATCCCGGATCAAAAGAGAAACGCGTTGCTGCTACCATTGTTGCTGTTATTTATCTCCAGCTCAATCGTAATCTTGAAGATCTATGATCAAAGACATTCCATCTGTGACCACCCCGTCTTCACACTGGTTTGTTTTGGACAGCATTATCCATTTGAGGGAGATTAGGCTGCTTTTTCTAGGAGAGGATCCAAAGACAGATACGCACTGTTAGTGTTGTTGTTTACTTCCTGAACAAGCAACGCTATGGTCAAAGGCATTTATCCGTGACCATCACATATTTTTTAGCGTCTATGACTGCAATACCCAATGAAGGATGTGGTTTGAGGGCGGTTTGACTGATATCTTTAGCAGGTCGAATGCTTATACAGAGGCTCCCACGTTGGATCACATAGAACTATGTGGGTGGCACAGTCAGAAGTGGTAGCGTAGAGGGGCCTGTGACCCAGTTTAGATTTAATTTGTTTACCTCATAGTCAGAGAAGGAAGGACATCACCCATAATCCTTATCTTTCTTCTGACCTTCGCGACTGACCTGAATGCTTATAATAGAGTGAAATGCATCCAAGCGCTCCGTGTTTTGGTGTTAGAGAGGCTACCGAAGTAAGTCTAACCTCCAAGAACTCAAAATGCAAAGATCTGGAACAAAATACTGCTAAATATCTCATTTGACAATTCCACTTAACCCACAGTCCTACACAGGGACTGTGATTTATCACTCCCGGAAGGATAAAAAACAAAGTTGATCTCGGTGGATTTGAACTAAGAACATAGAGCATTGCATTCCTGAGATGCAGCTATTTTCCTAGTCAAATTTAGGTTGATTTTCTTTGAAAAATGCTTTAGGATCATCACAACAGCATTGCCTTGTCTTGTATCCCAAACCCTTGACACTTACACAACCTTTTAATAATTCTTTCTACTAAAGGCACAAGGCCTGAAATTTTGGTGGAGGGGGGCTAGTTGAATATCGACCGCAGTTTTTCACTGGTACTTAATTTATCGGCCCCGAAAGGATGAAAGGCAAAGTCGACCTCGGCGGAATTTGAACTTAGAATTCTGCCGAAGTCGACTTTGCCTTTCATCCTTTCGGGGTCGATTAAATAAGTACCGGTTACGCACTGGGGTCGTTATAATCGACTTAATCTGTTTGTCTGTCCTTGTTTGTCCTCTCTGTGTTTAGCCCCTTGTGGGTAGTAAATGTCTTTATGTTCTGAGTTCAAATTCCGCAGAGGTCGACTTTGCCTTTCATCCTTCCGGGGTCAATAAATTAAGTACCAGTTGCGTACGGGATCGATCTAATCGACTGGCCCCCCTCCCCAAAATATTTCGGACCTAGTGCCTAGAGTAGAAAAGGATCGTTACAACGCCGGACAAAAATGCTTTCTCCGACTTAACGTTCTGAGTTCAAATGCCGCTGGAGTCGCCTTTAACTTTCATCTTTATGAAATCGATAAAATAAGCACCAGTTGGCTCTGGGATCGATCTAATAGACTTCCGCCCTCTTTCGAAACTACTGGTCTTGTGTTATTATTTGAAATTAATAAAAGGTCGACAGTTTTCGTATGAAATGGAGTAATTATACGAGAAGCAGAACTACAATGCGAACAGTTCTGTCACAATCTGCACTTACAAGTGGATCTAAAACTACATATTTAGAGGACACACTATATCTATGTTTAGATATGTGAACTGATCCCGGGGGAATTGACTCACAAGTTTTTATGCAACACATAACTATGATCTCACTCACTAACCTATAACAACATATAACTTCTTAATCCTTCCCATGATTCTACACAATTTAAAACACCATGGCATTACTGAACCAGGGAGCACGTGGTTGTTAAGAAAACGTCTTACCACACAGCCAAGAACCCCCTATATGACGAGAGATCACTGTAGTAATGAGAATCTACTTTTCAAGAGAAAACCCAGTGTGTTCTCAGACAATCTTGTTTAATTTTTTTCTTCATTCACCAGATTTAACCAGGTGCCTCCCTCATGCCTATTGTGAGCCGACCTTTCATATTGTCAAGCGTATCTAAGTCTATATAAATCACATGATTGGTTCTTCTCATCCCACGCATCAATGTTTATGCAGAAAACACATGGATGTCATTGTAAGTTTGTGTCATTCAATAAACAGCCTACACAGATTCATAGACATCCTTGAAGTGTTGCCATTGTCAGTTGGTGACTTATTTAGTAAACAAAAGCGATAAAAAGGAAACTGATATCGCTGGTTTATTTGCAGATTTCAAAGTTCTGTTTTCTCTATAAATAATAATAATAATAATAATAATAATAATGATGATGATGATGATGATGATGATGATGATGATAATAGACCTGATGCAGTACCAGGCAGTGGCTCTCGTGGCTTCTGATCTTAACTGATTGGAAGTGTTATCATGTACATTGTTTTGTCTTGGTATAAAAGATGGGCTACAGCAAATATTCTGCTCAATACCACAGATTTGCTTGTCAGTTGTTTGACCGTAACCAGTTGAGCATGTCCCTTAGTGGCTGACGATATGTGCATCTCTGATCACGAGCAGAAGTAGTGGGGGTGCATCATAGCCATGTGTTGAGAAGGATTCTTTGGGGCTTGAATAATTCACCTCTGTAAAAATGGGTGTTTCGTTCAAAATCCTTGAACAATCCTTATTCAGGGACCTTTTGAGCGGGATGGGTTACTCGACCAGAAGAAAATTCTAACTGGGCCCCACCTGCAAGGTCATGTGCTGTTTATCTTGATATGAGATCACCATGTCGCGCACATATGGTTGTAATGCATGTGCCTGATGTACTCTTATCAGACGGGTAGTCATGATGGGTATATTGGGCTTCGTATATTTTACCTCAGTGTCACTTTGATGGCATGCACTGCTCTCTCACTCAATAATAATCCTTTCTATTACAGGCACGTAACCGGTGTTCGGCCAAGCCTGATCTTTCTTTCTTGGTTCGGCCGTCGGCCATGCTACATCTATATTCCTCCTTGTGCCTGTGAAATCTTGTATCCCTGCCGTAAGGCTTTATTTCCACACACGCCAGCTTAATTTAATTCGACCTTAGTCGAAATACACCTGTTGTTATGTCCTGTTATTTGTATTTGTGTAACATTCTCCGTTTTTTTTTCGCCCTTGTTTTCGTATACATTCGCTGCTTTCTTCTAAGGAATCTAACGCTCTTAGCTTGACTTTTCCTTGGAGCAATCTCGAGTATAACCAGCCGAAATTGCAAAGATAATTTGGAACTCGACTGGGGAAAGAAAACTCCGAATGAACCGTCCTTGTTTTCTTTGTATCGTCTATCTGGATGTTTTGCTGTCCCTTTTTTTGTATCACCTGTCTGGATGTTTTGCGTTCTTTTCCCTATATATATATATATATATATACATACATACATACATACATACATACATACATACATACATACATACATACATACGTACGTACATACGTGCATACGTACATACATACATACATACATACATACATACATACATACATACATACATACATACATACATACATACATACATACATATATACATACATACATACATAAGGATAAGCATATTAAAAGGGGTCCATGGGAAAACTCATTTAAATAAAAGGGTCAAATCTGTTGTGCAATACTATTTTCCTCGTAACAAAAGATGTTTGCACTGACTGCATTATAAGTGTAATTATAACCACATTAGTTTAGCTAAGGCGGTGAGCTGGCAGAAGCGTTAGCACGCCGCGCGAAATGCTTAGCGGTATTTCATCTGCTGCCACGTTCTGAGTTCAAATTCCGCCGAGGTCGACTTTGCCTTTCCTCCTTTCGGTGTCGATAAATTACTGGGGTCGATCTAATCGACTGGCACCCTCCCACCAAATTTCTGGCTTTGCGCCTATAGTAGAAAGGATTATTTTAGCTAACTAATCTTTTGTTTGTACATCCGCACAGCTTTGAGAGAACAGTGTATCTAACATGTTGAGTGTTACCCTTCACATGAAACTAAAGAAATAACAAAAAAGTGAGGTGATTTACTTGCACTGGAGGCAAGTAAAATAGTGGACTAATATACACTAATCCGCTTATTCACTTTGCTAATGGACAGTGACATTAAATGTTTGACAACTGAAACAAACGAGTTGTTTCTACTATGGCCGTTTATTCTGTCCGTCACCGAGACAGATTCTCCACCATTTAGAATAACGCGTTACATCTCTCAATCGTATTAATTTACTTCTGAATGTCTTTACTATAATTAAGTGTATTTGGTACGAGAACATTGATATTTACAAGATACTCACATTCGAACTCTCGACCTGTTAGCAGGCAATTCACTTATTTGGCCGTAATGACCTAACTTCTTTGCAAATGGGCACAAGCATGGCTGTGTGGTGAAGGAATCTATTTCATAACTATTTAGTTTTAGATTCAATTTCTTTGCGTGTCACCTTTAACAAGTATCTTCTACCATAAACTTGGGTCAACCAAAGCTTCATCTGGTAAATTTGGAAGACGATAAGTGAGTGGAATTCCGTCTGGCAGGGATCTTTCCTGCGTTTTTAGTGGTTGTTTTAATCCGTTGCTCGATTTAACATCACCACCTTGGTTATTGGCTGCTGTCAGTAAAGTTCACTCTGTAGCAAACACGTTGGAATCAGGTCTTCAGTCTGAGAACTTCCTCTTTTTCTTACAATAGTTACAGAAGTCCTGAAAAGGAGTCATGGGTGCTGTCATTGTTCTTCTGATGAAGCTATTAAAAATATAAGCAAAACATGTTCTTTCATATAGCTGTGGTTTTTTGTCACAAGAGTGGAAGAAGAAGCAGAAAAATTTGCAAGGTTTGCTGTAGCTATTAAATTTCAGGTAGATCTAAAAACAGACAGAAAGATAGACAGGAGGAAAGGAAGGCAAGAAGAAAAAAACTGAGTTAAACATCAAATGTAACAGAAAAACAAACTAAAAACTGAGATTCCAGTGAGATTTTGATATCTGCACAAGCGAAAAAATAAACCAAATGTGGAGTCAGAAGCGCTGACATAGTTATTAGTAAGATTTATGAAAACACCTTTGTGATAGTTTGCAATCCCTGAGGGGGAAGTTACGTTAACGAACGAGACAAAAATAATGTTTCGTATAAAAGAAAACACGCCTTCAGATTTGAAGTTTGATGTTGGACAAAGATTGTTGAACAAGATACGAAATATAAATTATTTTTAACCTAAACATATTAAACTCCATAATGAATATAGTTATGTAGGGTGGGTGAGATACAAACATGGAACAAAAAAAGTGCTTTATGGTATAGAACAAACATATTTAATGCATATTTAGCGGGAATATATTATTAAGACACTTGTTTCAAACTTGCGTTCTGGAAAGTGCCCTTTACTGTATAAATTTTGTTCATTTCTTAAGGGTATGTACCAAATCTTCTGGGGGAGTTATCTGTTTAGACAAGCATCATCTTTAAAGAGAAAGTTCCCTTATAAACTTCATTCGTAGTAATGAAATCTGTGTTAAGTTCGAGCGAGGATTGGTTTTTAATGAATCAAAAACTACATCATTATATGGCAACTTGAATGTGTTGTTCTTTTTTTTTTTCTAACTCCGAGTGAACTCTGAGTAAGTAGACTTTAGAGCAAAAGGTATTCCGCCCGTAACCATTACATAGTTTGTTTTTTTTTTTTCTTTTAAGCACCAAGTATTTAGGGCTATATTATGCTGTGTGTTTTCCCTTTTTAGACAGTATAAAGGCGGTGAGCTGACAGAAACGTTAGCATGCCGGGCGAAGTACTTAGCTGTATTTCGTCTGCCGCTACGTTCTGAGTTCAAATTCCGCCGAGGTCGACTTTGCCTTTCCTCCTTTCGGGGTCGATTAAATAAATACCAGTTACGCACTGGGGTCGATGTAATCGACTTAATCCGTTTGTCTGTCCTTGTTTGTCCTCTCTGTGTTTAGCCCCTTGTGGGCAGTAAAGAAATAAGTATAATGTGTTTCGAGTAATATTAGCTGTTAATTCTAGTTGTCCAGTCGACACATAAGAGACACCATCGTTGTTATTGTTATGGTGTACGTAAAAGAATGTAAACTAAATTTAAATTTCTGATTAGATATAATAGATTCAGTGATCGACTCTCATTAAAATCAGACCAAATAAGGAATTGACAGTGTCCCTAATTATCCAGTCACAGATTAAATGAAGAATAAAGATCTGATTATTTCTTAGAAACCGGCAAAATTTGAGGAGTAGGACAAACATTTTGATTTCAAATTTTGGCATGCCGTCAGCAACTTCAGAGAGATTAAGTCAATTGGTACTTATTTTATCGACCTCGAAACTATGAAAGGCAAAGTCGACATCGGTGGAACTCTGCTAGCTCGACTCCTTAAACAGAACAAACATATTAAAATATATACTGTAGCTGAACTACATTGTTTCTCATTGGAAAAGTTCGTTCAAACTGGAGAGCTTTCATTTGGAAAGGATGTACTAACATCCGTTAAGTCGTAGAATTAGTCAGTAGCCAGGTCCAGTCTCCGACCAACCACCTGAAGAAATATTGTCAGAAATGGTGAAGAACGTTTCGTACGTTTAATTCCTCTTTCAGAATATCTGTTTTTCATTTTTTTCCAATTTTTTATGTAGAAATTTTCCGATCACTTACAACTCATGCTACTCCCCCTCTTTCCTCTCCCATCTTCTATCCCTTTCCGCGCATGTGAAGAAAATAATTCTGCATTTATCAAAAGGATTTATTCTGATCACCTGAATTCATCTTCAATTGCTCTTTATATTCTTATGTTTCATCGGTTCAGCTTATGGCTAATTATGTTTATATTGTTTGTGAATTAAAGTTCAGTTTTGCAAAGTTGTCGATAAACTCTCGGTGTACAGGAATAATTCAATGAACGAACAGTGCTATTTCATTGCACCAAGTTCCGTGACATTTAAGGGAATGGGACGATTGGGTGTGGCTGTTTGGGCGTCAACGATTTATCATTGTAACTGTTTGGCGACAGTACGTTTTGGCCCAGTGGGTAAACACACAAACGCCTGCGCGCAGAAGTGTACATATATATATATGTATGTGTATATATATATATATATATATATATATATATATATATGGAGAGAGAGAGAGAGAGAGAGAGAGAGAGAGAGAGAGATGAAGAAAACGAGAGAAACGTCTGATGCCAAATACTTCACCATCGAATCAGCGTTAAAGAGGCGGAGACAAAACGACTGTGCCAGAATTGCTCATACTGGGAAAATTCATTAAAACCGGTACGACTTTACTTAGTAACAATAAGACTTACATCTGTTGGACAGAAAAATAACTTGGTAGAATAATGCAATGATTCTGTCACATCATTCTATTGAACAACAGATGTTGGCTCCATCCTTACTATTTCACATCTGTTGTACAATAACGCGACATAATTATTTTGCTATTTTACCACGTTATTTTCTAACCAACAGATGTTAGTTTCATTCTTACCAGGCTAAAACTCAGCAGTTTCAATGGATTTCTCTAATGAGAAAGTTACTCTACGAATCTGAATGTTACTCTACGAATCTAGCTTGGTTACTGACTGCTCCCCCGACTTCATCTAATTTTTCTTGTACACTTAAAGTGGATCTTCACGATTTAACTTCGCATCGTAAGAATACTTTCACTATGTCTGCTAATGACGAAAATTTCATTCAGTTTTCATAGAAATTAACAATAAGAAAAAGTTACAAACTTTTGAAAGTTTGAAATTTTAGCTAATTAGAGACCACCATTATCGACATACCGGAAGTCATACTTGTCGTCTGACAATAAACTGACGTTTGTTTTCAGATCATCAACAATAACCACTTGTCTTCTGCTTCCTATTTTCAACCGGATGTTGGAACCAAGGCAGCAACTGTGTTTTATTTATTGTCATTTTTAGATGCATTTTTAAAAACATATTTTACAAAACGAGCGTTTCAGGAATGAATTCATGAGTTTCAGAAATTTCTGGGATAACTTGAAGATGGGGTGCAATGCTGCTTTTTTTTCCTTATTTTTCAAGACAAAGGAATGACACTGACGAAGATACGTCACTGGATGCATGCCGTGAACATGAAACTAGTTCATGGCAACGTCTATTGGCGCTGGAACAAAATAAATGGTACGAATATGTGTCTGTGAAGGAAGACAACGGGGCTGAAAAGTGAATGTATTCCTCTTAGTACTGTTGCTCTGTTTCTTTAGTTCAGGGTCATGGAATTGTCTGCTTATGTGTGGAGGAATTGGGAATTACCAAGAGCATAGTTGTTGATTGCAACAACCATCTTCGTAAAGGAAAAGCGGATGGACTACATTGTAACCCATCGAAGATTGGGGGTTGGCGAACAATTGTTGAAATTAACGGAACTAAGAACAAAAAGGAAAGGCTACAACAAGAGCAGTGGGGTTTTGGGTGGTGTGTGCCACGAGGTACGACAGGTATTCTTCCTATACGTTATACCTTGCTGCAATCGTGAGACAAGATATAGCGTATAGGAATACGCTATGACTTCCGGTATGTCGATTATGAAAGCTTCCAAGCCGCTAAAAGTTCAAACTTTCAACGGTTTGTAACTTTATTATTATTATTATTATTATCATTATTATTATTATTATTATTATTATTATTATTATTATTATTATTATTATTAATTTTTTATGAAAAACGAATGTGATTTTCATCATTAGCATGCAAAAAATATATCAGTGTAAAAATTGTAAAACATTTTAACTATGTGGAAGAAACCATGAAGATGCACTACGGCTTATATGTAATTTTCTACGTAAATTCACTAATAATATAAAAATATTTGTCCCTGAGTTCAATTTCCGCCGAGGTCGACTTTGCCTTTCATCCTTTCGAGGTCGATATATTAAGTACCAGTAAAACACTGGAGCCGAGGTAATCGACTAGTCCCCTCCCCTAATTTCAGGCCTTGTGCCTTCAGTAGAAAGGATTGTTATTAAAATGGGAAATAAGGTGGCGAGCTGGTAGAACCGTTAGCATGCCGAGCTAAATGCTTAGCGGTATTTCGCCCGTCGGTACCTTCTGAGTTCAAATTCTGCCGAGGTCAACTTTGACTTTCATCCTTTCGGGGTCGATAAATTAAGTACCATTTACGCACTGGGGTCGATGTAATCGACTTAATCCGTTTGCTGTCCTTGTTTGTCCCCTCTGTGTTTAACCCCTTGTGGGTAGTAAAGAAATAGGTATTTCGCCCGTCGCTACGTTCTGAGTTCAAATTCCACCGTGGTCAACCTTGCCTTTCATCATTTCGGGGTCGATAAAATAAGTACCAGTTGAACACTGAAGTCAATGTAATCGACTCGTCCGCACCTCCCCCAAGCTACCCTTGTGGCAAAAATTTGAAATAATTATTAAAATGGGAAATGCTTAACGGAGCTTCCTACATCTTTACGTTCCAAGTTCAAATTCTCTCGAAGTCGACTCTACCTTTCGGGGGCGATAAAATAAGTACGAATTGAGTCCTGGGGGTCGATGTGATCGACTTACTCCTTCCCTAAAATTGCTGGCCTGGTGCCAAAATTACAAAGGATCATCACTGTTATTAAGACTGGCAGAATCGTTGCAGCATCGAACAAAAATATCTTGCTGCAGCTTTTCCGGCTCTTAACGTCAGCGTTCCCTTTCATCGATAAAACAAAGCACCATTCAAATACTGGGTTCAATTGTATCGAGAACTTTCCTTCCCTTTCAAATCTCTAACTCTTATTTGCCGGAATTAGAAACTAATCATGCATGTTTCGGAAGGATTGCCGAACAGGCATCGGAAAAGTGACAGATCAAAGAAAGGACAAAAAAACAAAGTTGGTCCTCTCAGAACTAAATAACAACAAACAAAAGAAAACAAAATATAAAGCCTGAGGCCCGCCAGTCTTGACACACAGTAATCACTGGTACTCATTTTTGTCGGTACGAACTGCAACCACATGAAATGAAACACCTTGCTCAATAGACGCAGGAGTGTATGTGTATTAAGTAGCTTGCTTACCAACCACATGTTTCCGGGTTCAGTCCCGCAGTGTGCCACCTTGAGCAAGTGTCTTCTACTATAGCCTCGGGCAGACCAAAGCCTTGTGAGTGAATTTGGTAGACGGAAACTGAAAGAAGCCCGTCGTATATATGTATATATATATGTGTGTGTGTGTGTGTGTCTTTGTGTTTGTGCGTCTGTGTTTGTCCTCCCAACATCGTTTGACAACCGATGCTGGTGTGTTTACGTTCCTGTAATCTAGCAGTTCAGCAAAATAGACCTATAGAATAAGTACTAGGCTTACAACGAATAAGTCCTGTGGTCGATTTGCTCGACTAAAGGCGGTGCTCCAGCATGGCCGCAGTCAAATGACTGAAACAAGTAAAAGAGTAAGAGTGCAACGCGCTGCCTGATACGAGAATCGAACGTACCACTACCTAATGATCACGAGCTCAACACCTTAACCATTACCCATGTAAGTTCACTCATAAGAAACGCGCGCTGAGTGAAGCCTTATCTTGTAGATCTGCGGTTCCTATTATTCAACCAGATCATGGAACAGAAATCAGGACTCAGTTTTGAAAATATCACAAGACTACAATTGCATATAAGATTTTTGTGTAAGACTACATTATTTTTTTAATAGTTCCTAATGCAAAATGCTTATCCACGAATTAATGTATTGCTGTTGTCTATTTTCAGATCAATGCTACAAGAATGGTCGGTTTTACGATGTTGGAGAATCCGTCAAAGATAACTGTAACGAATGGTAAGTAGGACTATGCTTCATAAACACACACACGAACACACACACACACACACACACAGAGCTACATTGAAGAAACATGGGGAGGGTGATCTAGTTATGTTTTCAGCAATAAACACTTTATTTCACGAATAATTTTGGCAAGACGAGACCCACAGGGCTAAGTATATATATATATATATATATAATATATATATATAATATATATATATATATATATATATATATATATTATATATATATATATATATATATATATGCATATTTATATATACACACACACACATATATATATATATAATATATATATATATATATATATATATATATATATATATATATATATATATATATATATATGCATATGTATATATATACACTCACACACACACGCACATATATATATATACATATAAATGTGACCGCGTGTGTACCGTTGGCGATTTTTTCCCTCTGTCTTCCCTTCTCTGGATCTTTTCTTCTCCTATGTTTCCGACGAAGAGCTCCGCTCGAAACGTTAAACCCTCCTTCTTTCCTTCTTTCCTGAGCGTCCAATAATACTATATTTGTTCCACGTCCACGCGTTGTTGTGTTTTTTTGTGCTTTCTTGTTTGGATTAACTATATATATATATATATATATATATATATATATATATATATATATATATATATATATATATATATATATATATATATATATATATATATAGAGAGAGAGAGAGAGAGAGAGGGGGGATAATTCTACGGAATACAATTATGATTAAGGGCGCAGAAGAAGACGTCCAAATATGTCCAACCACAACAAGATTCACTTCAATATGTACACGTTGAAAAAGGACGGCATAATTTCGCAATTTATTTGTTAATGGCTATAACGTTTCGAAGATTGTCCTTCTTCGGACAGTGGAAACGGAAGAGAGAAGAACAGGTGAAATTAAAATAAAGAACCAGGGAAAAGGGGGAGACAACATACCGTTAGATTACGTGTTTGCCCGCTGATCATATATATATAGAGAGAGAGATAGAGAGAGCCAGCAGGAAAACATGTAATCCAACGATATATAAATATAAACCACTTTGTAATTGAGAATAATTGAAGCATGCATAATGAAGATAACTCTATGGAGATAAAGATGATGCGAACACATCAACTCAAGTAAAAAGAAAAATAATTGGCTATCCTCTTACAATTCTGTTCCAGAATAATTGCTTCTCTTCAGAAAAGATGTACCAAAATTCTTCGGATGCACAGAGAACTTTCAATCTAAATTACACTTGCTTGTCAGAATATAGCATTAACAAGCATCGTAATTTGCATATAATATGCTGGTTTGTCATGTCGTAAATTAGCTACCATATGTGCGTGTGTTGTGTGCCGTAAACATTATAATGCAGATAATGCTGAAAGGTGTAGATGTGGAGATTGATGTGATGCGGAAACAATTTGCATGCAACGTGTTATTATTACCAGTGGGCACACAATGCACATTTTTCAATCCAATCAGCTGTAATCAGTACCAGCTGGGGAACACTGGAGATGAGTATATATATATATATATATATATATATATATATATATATATATATATATATATATATATATATATATATATATATATATGAGGGAATATTATTCCAAACTTACAGGGAAAGATTCAATTTAGAAATACTAAATCAAATTTCACAAAATATAATATTTAATTATATTTTATCTTTCTATTATATGTAATTTTCTAGATGGTGTAATTTAATTTTTAATTTTTAATTGATAAAAGGTGTTTTTTTCCTAATTTATATATATATATTTCATATATATATATGTATATTTCATATATATATAAAATTACGGCTGAGATAACAGAAAAGAGACTAATATACGTGGAAACAGACATGCAGCAATGACTTTCTGATTCAGCTGAGATAGTTGAAAGTGTAACAGGATGAATGACCAGTTTTATTCAGTGTAGTAGTTTCTCTGTATTTTCTCTGGTAAGAAGGAGCGAAATAGAACAACTCACTCATAACTCTTGACTAGCGAGTGAAAAAGCTGGAAAAGAGCGAAATACTGAAGTCGTGGTTGCTGACTTCAGTAGGAAGAGAAAATAGAGCGATTCTTTTGAGTTAGGTGTTATATTGATAAAATGACTGTCAGAACACTGGTCGTTGATTGGCTAATAAAAGCGGTGAAAATAGTGGAATTTACCTTCTGTATGAAGGGTTGCTACTTAAACCTCTTATAAATTGCTAGGAAACAACAATCGATAAGCTAAAAGCAAATACAGATCCAAATATACTTACATGAGTTAATGTTACAGGTAGTAAGTCGTCCCAAGAACCACCAGAAATATTCCATATATGCATATGCACGTTGCAAGTGCAGGCGGTTTACATGCTGTGTGCGAGAAAATTCAAATGAGTTGGCATCGTGTGTGCGCAGGATATAAATGAAGTTTACATGTGTGAAAAATACGTGGGTCTGATAAAACAACAGCAACAAGTGAGTCTTCAAAATAGTGAAAGAGCAATGCTGTTTATATTTTTAATAATATATATATATATATATATATAATCAAAATAAGCAACAAGAATATCCAGAGGTAATGCCGTACGATCGTTTCATGCGATCGTGCTGCATTACCTCTGGATATCCTTGTTGCTTATTTTGATTGTAATCAGCCCATTTTGAATTATATGGATAATACCATACCAATTCTGGTGCCTTTAACTTAAGTACCATATTCAACTGAATCTAAATTTTTACTGAACTATATATATATATGGCTTATGTTTGTGCTATTACGTACTTTAAAGTTGGACATAGCAAAATCTGTATAATGAAGACTGTTGACTATTAAAAACAAAAGTCATCTGATGCTCTTCCGCTTCATGCTTTCATAAAATATTTATCAATGAGGAATTGTGCCGGTTCCCCAACGAGATGCTTATAAAACGGTATTATGTCTGTCGTTACGTTCTGAGTTCAAATTCCGCCGAGGTCGACTTTACCTTTCATCCTTTCGGGGTCGATAAATTAAGTACCAGTTATGCACTGGGGTCGATGTAATAGACTTAGTCCCTTTGTCTGTCCTAATTTGTCCCCTCTGTGTTTAGCCCCTTGTGGGTAATAAACAAATATATAATAACGTTTTTTAGTTGAATTGGTCAATATTCTGTCTGACAATATGCAATTAATCCCACTGTTATATAAAATAAAATAATCCGACTCAACAGATATTGTCAACTTCATACGACTGATGAGAATCCTTTCTCGGCTTTACAACCATTCGCTAAAAAGATTGACCGACTCGTTGATGTTTAACCCCCAAATCAACCCTGATCAAGTAGATCTATAATTAAAAACATTTTACCCATTACTATCCCATTTTTTTTTATTTTATAAAGTACATCTAGAACTACATCATTGAAGGTACCCTCGTTTTTGTTTACACAGCTATGTATGATTTGAGAAAGATTTGGTTACTATCCGAGCGATCATGTAGAAACGAGCTCGCTGGCACTTTGCCCCGTCTACGGTGTACATTAAACATCAGAGCAAATCTAGTGCCTGTCAATAGTTTCCGTACATTAAAGCAGACTATCAAGTACCAGAGGTTTTGTTTGCATAAGTATAATCTTTATTATTACACGATATGTGAGTGTTACATTATAAACGATCTTATTACAATATAAACGATCTTAACTATGAAACGAAATAGCTAACATAATCGAAATTCTTAACATAATGTAAAAAGGTTATAAAGATCTAAAGATTTCTGACCCGTAACAGAAATGAGAATATTTATAAAACGGAATTTTCATGGGTCCCGAAAATATTTTGTTAAACAAGATGTTACGAGAAACGTTTGTCGACAGTTGTTTCGTTATATAATATTGTTTATAGTATAAAAAAACTATTTCGAACTCTAACAGATGTCATGCTTCCTGCATTGGTAGAGTCTCGTTAAGAGCCTATACACCTATGTTCTTGTTATATCGTCAAAAGAAAAAAGAAAAAAACGACATTAATATCAAACTTAGTATAAATCATTAATTCGTTTGAGATGACATTTGCAGTGATTAATCTGTTTTGAGTATTGTTAACACAATATTTATCTTAACTAGAAACACATTATGAAATATATGACAACACTTAATATTATATAATAGATGTTGATACAGTGTTAACATGTGATTGAAGAGGGACACTTAGAGATATGGATTGACTGAGAGCAGCGATAAACAATATTTGACAAACCCAATGTTTTTATCAACAAATTTCCGAATAAAAATTCCTTAGAATATTTAGTTTTTTTCTTTTTTTTCATTGTTCAAATCTTGATTGGCTCTGCTTTACTTTACACTCTTCAATCAGAGCTGTATATAAAACCACCAAAACTTTTGGGTGTTGTCAATACCAAGACTACTCTAGCACTCTGTACAATTTAAAGCAAAGCTCAAATCACATATTGCAATGCTTTAGAAAAGTTTTCTTTTTTTCTTTTTCTCATTTTCTGTTATCACCGCATTTCGCCCTAAAAAATTTTTCAAGCTGTTCTTTTTAAAAAAATGGCTTTTAGAGTATCGTTTCTCTGAAATTCTATAACTTTTAAATCTATTATTTAAAAGAGATGTTTTCTGTCTTAAGAATTCGAGTTTTTTCAGTCGTATTTCTTCCTTATTTATGATGTGTTGAATCACGTTGCAGAACCTATTTTTGTCAATGTTTCTAAAGAGTTCTATTATAGTCGTCTTAGACATTTTACTTGCTTCATTACACAGAGTATCTGTTTTGTAATTTATTCTTCTTCTATTCGATATTGATATTTAATCCGACATAAGAATTTGTTTAACTCGAGAACAGAATTGTGTATTTCCTTTTGTACCGTCGTTGTTCTTTAAGAGAGGATCTTTTGAACGTATGTCCATAATTCACGGGATTACACGTCAGTCTGTTTTAGGAAGGTATGTAACATGCTGTTGATGCAGGTATCGTCGGCTTCTTGTTCAGATGCAGGTATCGTCGGCTACTGTCTCTGAAGAAAGACAAGAGCATAGAATAATCCAGGATCTGTGGGTTCCTTGGTTTTCGCTAGATAACGGTTTTACTCTAATGGCATTATATAATCTTGTATACTTTGCATTTTCTCATTCAGTTTCTATCCAACCCCCACCAGCCACTCCTTTCGTAACCTGTCGAAAATTTTGGTAAGATACAGGAAGGAGACAAATAGGATCTGGAAGGGTGGTTTCAACGCTTCGGTTTTCACCTTAACGACGGCGAAAGCTAAAGCTGCTGACACCAACGCCAACAAAAACAGGTGGCTGTGATACAACAATAAAAGAATGAACGGCGATAGTGACAACTTTCTCTAGAGTCCCACCACCAATACTTAGGGAGTGTCTGCATTGCAGCCGGTCCTCGGTTTGTCTTGAGAGGCTACATCGCCACAATGTACAGTAACATCTACTCGGCGTTCAGGGTGAATGACACAATCGGATCAATTCAATATCGTGCGATCGGTTCGACAAGATCGTATCCTCTCGTCTCTTCTACAGAAATTTACAGTCTTTGAAATGCATGGGTTCCGTGTTGGTATGTCACCAACCATTTCGGTATCGCTCTAAAAGAGCACGACGTGCTCAAAACCAACCAGGATAGTCAGTGGGGCTTCAGTTGGGAACTTGAAGAGGGCAGATCCAAGTTGTCCAACAACGTGGCGAGGTGCAGGACGAAATGGTTCAGTTGCCTGAAGGCCACGAAATCGTTTTGTATGCCCTCGTCCAAGGCCCGAGAATTGCTGACTTATGTAGTTATATGGAACAGCTGCTACAAAGTGTAGGACGGGTCCCACAAGCGTCTGAGTCCATTTTACTCATCGCCTTTCTTTGACCAGGAAGAACAATCGGTTTTTATCTGTCTGGTGGCCTTGGCCAAAGGTAGTTATGTGGTGATTAAGACTGAAAGGAGGGAAGACAGAAACCTTCCTCGTTGGCCAAACACTCAACTTTTTCAAGTTACACTTGTGAAGCAAAATGAGAACGGAGAAGGAAGTGCTGCCTCCCAGCGTATTTGTTAAAAGATGAATGAGAATAGCGAGCACGGTCCGAGTGAATGGAGCTACTCTGGACATGCGTTTGGAAAGAATTGCCAGGAGAGGACGCTTGACCTTAAGCTCAAGGTGGCTGGGTGACTATGTTTTTTGTGGGGTTTCTAAAAGTAAACTTCGCAGGTCTCTTCCACCTCTTGTTTACACGTGTTCTTATGTAATGCTACACTGTATCATCCTGGACTGTCCTCGATCTTTTTTGTCAACCCTTATAGTTTATTAAAAAAGCATCATCATCATCATCATCATCATCATTATTATCATTATTTGTATTTGTATATACTTAATGTATACACACCATCGAAGGGCCAGTTACTGCAGTATTTGTTGACATAACATTTCTTATGAATTTTCTGATATCTATTGGGTTTTTCACTAAGCAAACCCCCAAGAGATGTTATCTCACGACATATACTGCTGTAGCTGACCTGGTGATAGTGTGTATGCATTAAGCATGATACATAGATGGATATTTTAATTAAAAACCGAGTCTTATTATCAAGAAGAAGAGGAGTTGTGAATGTCAGAAACGATTTAGTGACGGTTCATATATGTTTATTTATAGCTTTAATCAGGAGGAGGGTTAATTGCTGGTCTTTTGGGATCACAACTTGAAGAAAAACCCAACTTGAAGAAATGCAAGCTGACATTAGCATAAAAAAAGCGTTGGCAGGGAAAATACCAAGGGAAATAAGGGTTAGTGCAGAGCTGGGTGAAAAGAAAAAAAAGTAAACTTATTCTACGGATATGTCCGTGGGGCACGGGTGAACACACCATTCGGACTGGGATGTACAGTCTCATACTTCCCGCACTCATCCTTTTTTCTTTGCTTCATTTTTTCTCTTTTTCTTTGTTTCTTTGTCGAAGGAATTTGGAATTGCTTTTTCGGTAAATAATCCCTAGTTTCTCTTATATTTTTCTAAGGCAAAAGATCTCCATAATTTTTCGATAATCTAATTTTTTACATCTTTGTTTCTTTTAGTCAATTTATCTTTTTAATTAAATTCCAAATAATTCTTTCTTTTATTTTGAAGTTCTTCTGTCATTTAATAATTCAACGTGTTCAATTTTATTATTCTCCTTTCAGTATCTGCCAAGATGATCATCCATTCTCCGACCATGTCTCATGGTCATGCACCAGACATGCCTGCTTGATGCGACGAGATATGGTTGAAACCATCAACTATGGTCAATACGGGTAGGTAACTTCATTTACTTCGTTAGACTCACGAAAACTCTTCGATGACTGCTTTCTCCTTGGAATTCACCATGATGGGGAATTTAACCTAGCAGATATAGAATTGTATATCATCGTTTCTTTCCTTCTCTCATTGTTCTCAGAATTGACTACACTGTGCTGTTAGAGATTTGGTGGAGACCACCAACAGTGTCTGTAATGTCAGAAAGGAGAGACGAAATTGCATCTCCAGAAAGAATCAGAAAAGCCATCCACATTCCAAGAGTTGGCGATTACAGACCCTGATAACTATTCAGATCTCTCTCTCTCTCTCTCTCTCTCTCTCTCTCTCGCTCTCTCCCTCTTCCTCTCTCACACACATCTTTCTTTCTCTCTCCTCCTCTCTCTATCCTCCAATCACCTCTTTCCTCCAATCATCTCTTTCCTCTTTCCTCCTCTCCCACTCTGCTCTCTTCCTCATTAGTTCTCCTTCCATATATATATATATATATATATATATATATATTATATATATATATATATATATACGAGGTGGGTGCTGAAAATTTCTGCTTTTGGGCAAAAGGAAACACAGGAGGATCAGTAAATCGTGACTTTATCCAACATATTCCCTTCTCAGATTCACACACTTATTGTACCGATCCTTCTGTTTTTCTAAGCCCTTTAAAGCAACTCGAAAGGTTGGACCTCCAACTAAGCCTTTGGCGATAATCTTAAAGCCAGGAACTTTTCGGTACTCCACATATACATGTATATATGTGTGTGTGTGCGTGTGTTACACGTGATCACCATGATCGACCAGGTTATCAGATGTTGTTACACATCGCTGGTGACAATGCGCTTTTGCATTGTTTTGGCCTTCAAATGACGCCACCCTGTGAGATAGGTGAGCAGGCCAACAATCCCTCCTGATCGAAGGAGGACTGGAACAATGTGAAATGAAGTGTTTTGCTCAAGAACAAGACGCGCCCTCTGGTGAGGGAATCGAACCCACAGTCTAGCGATCGTGAGTTCAACAGCCAAACAACTAGGCCACGCGCTTTCATATATATACTCTTTTACTTGTTTCAGTCATTTGACTGTGGCCATGCTGGAGCACCGCCTTTAGTCGAGCAAATCTACCCCAGTACCTAGTACTTATTCTATCGGTCTCTTTTGCCGAACCGCTAAGTTACGGGGACGTAAACACATCAGCATCGGTTGTCAAGCGATGTTGGGGGGACAAACACAGACACAAACGTATACACACACATGCATATATATTATATATACACATATATGCATATATACGACGGGATTCTTTCAGTGTCCGTCAACCAAATCCACTCACAAGGCTTTGGTCGGCCCGAGGCTATAGTAGAAGACACTTGCGCAAGGTGCCACGCAGTGGGACTAAACCCGGAATCATGTGGTTGGTAAACAAGCTACTTACCACACAGCCACTCCTACGCCTACGCTTAGCGATATTCCGTCTGTCTTTACGTTCTGAGTTCAAATTCTGCAGCGGTCGACTTTGCCTTTCATCATTTCTCAATTAAACATTGGGATCGATGTAGTCGCCATACTTCCTTCCCCCAAATTGCTGGCGTTGTGGCAACATTCAAAATCAATATTGAATGTATATATATAACAGAAATCATCTAAATTCACTTGATATTTCCCCAAACAATTTGAACATGTTTTAACGCAAATGAAAAAATGGTTAAACGGATGGAATCTGGAGAGCAGGAAATAAATAAACAACGAAAAAGCAACATTTTGTTTCTATCAAAAAATGTGACCAAAATATTTTGAAATCGAACCTAACGATCTTGGATTGGGATGCTATCATTTTTACGGCAATTTTACGCAAAAATGTTTATAATTTATATCTACTCTCTTTTTTTATTATTTTTCCGTTTTTAGATGGAGGGCCAGCAACTATTCTTTCCTTCATGGTCTTACATTGGCTGACGGAATCAAATACAGATTGGGAACCTTCCAACCCAGCAACCAAGTTTTCAGCATGTCAGCGTTGAAATCTCACCACGAAGATAGTCTTCCAGAATCATTCGATTCGAGACAAAGATGGCCAGGTCTCATATCTGACATCAGGGACCAAGGTGACTGTGGTTCTTCTTGGGCCTTGTCTACTGCAGGTAATGTTCCTTCATTTTATGCGTGTATGTGTATGTGCGTGTGTGTGTGTGTGTTTTATACGTATGGTGCAAACATTAGAAGACACAAAGACGTGGGGAAAAAAACAGAGTGTATTAGGTTCACATTCAGGAAAAATAAAAGGAAAAGTCCTTTACATTTCGAGCCTACGCTCTTCTACAGAAGAAATAGACGAGGAAAGAGAAAAACACAAAGAGAAAAGAACAAACGTGCCTTAGTTAGACGGTCACCACATGCTGAAATGTATGTATGTATGTATGTATGTATGATGTATGTATGTATGTATGTATGTATTGTATGTGCACGCTTGCGGGCGTTTGTATGATGCAACAGTTAAAAAACACGAAAACGAGATAAAAACAAACAGAATGTATTAGGTTTTCGCTCAGGAAAATTAGAAGGAAAAGTCCTTAACGTTTCAAATATGCTTTTCTTACGGAAGAGACGAGGAGAGAGAAAATTACAACGATAAAAGAACAAACGTACCTCAGTTCGTATATACGTGCGTACAACGAAAGGTTTCTGCAGCTAGATATATGAGCCCCCTTTTTTTTTTTTTTTTTTTGACATCTTTGTAAATGCGCAATCGGACTGATCTCTTACTCTCTTTACTCTTTTTACTCTTTTACTTGTTTCAGTCATTTGACTGCGGCCATGCTGGAGCACCGCCTTTAGTCGAGCAAATCGACCCCGGGACTTATTCTTTTGTAAGCCTAGTACTTATTCTATCGGTCTCTTTTGCCGAACCGCTAAGTGACGGGGACGTAAACACACCAGCATCGGTTGTCAAGCAATGCTAGGGGAACAAACACAGACACACAAACACACACATACATACATATATATACACATATATATATACATATATACGATAGGCTTCTTTCAGTTTCCGTCTACCAAATCCACTCACAAGGCATTGGTCGGCCCAAGGCTATAGCAGAAGACACTTGCCCAAGATGCCACGCAGTGGGACTGAACCCAGAACCATGTGGTTGGTAGGCAAGCTACTTACCACACAGCCACTCCTGCGTCTATGTTCTATGTATGTATGTTTGTTCTTTTACAGCTATCGCTTCCGACAGACTCGCCATTGGATCCAACGGAAGAATAGTCAAAACACTATCACCTCAACACCTACTTTCCTGCGTCGGAGGATCAAATAACAGCTGCGAAGGAGGCAACATTGACCAGGCATGGGGTTTCTTGCGAAGATACGGGTGAGAAAGTATTTCTTCTTTTATCTTTTACTTATTCCACCCATGCTGGGGCACCGTCTGGAAGAATTTAGCCCCACAAATCTAATTTTTATTCTACTAAGTTTAGTATTCATTCTATTAAATTATGGGGACACAAACAAACCAATACTGGCTGTCAAGCGTTTGTAGGGAACAAACACAAAGACACACACATACACATACATACACACACATGCACACACACACACACACACACATACATATACAATATTACATGTTACACACACACATATTCTTTCTTTTATTCTTTTACTTATTTCAGTCATTTGCCTGCAGCCATGCTGGAGCATCGCAGGACTTATTCTTGTTAGCCTAGTACTTATTCTATCGGTCAATTTTGCCGAACCGCTAAGTTACCGGGATGTAAACATCAGCATCGGTTGTCAAGCGATGCTGGAGTGACAAATGCACACACACGCACACACACCAAATATACATATATATATAATATATATATATATATATATATATATATTTTATATAATATACATATATATACGACGGGCTTCTTTCAGTTTCCGTCTACAAATCCACTCACAAGCATTGGTCGGCCCAAGGCTATAGCAAGAAGACACTTGCCCAAGATGCCACGCCACGCAGTGGACTGAACCCAGAACCATGTGGTTGGTAGGCAAGCTACTTACCACACAGCCACTCCGCGTCTTATTTCTATGTATGTATGTTGTTCTTTTACAGCTATCGCTTCCGACAGACTCGCCATTGGATCCAACGGAAGAATAGTCAAAACACTATCACTCAACACCTACTTTCCTGCGTCGGAGGATCAAATAACAGCTGCGAAGGAGGCGGCAACATTGACCAGGCATGGGGTTCTTGCGAAGATACGGGTGAGAAAGTATTTCTTCTTTTTCTTTTACTTATTCACCCATGCTGGGGCACCGTCTGGAAGAATTTAGCCCCACAATCTAATTTTTATTCTACTAAGTTTAGTATTCATTCTATTAAATTATGGGGACACACAACAAACCAATACTGGCTGTCAAGCGTTTGTAGGGAACAAACCACAAGACACACACATACACATACATAACACACACATGCACACACAACACACACACACATACATATACAATATTACATGTTAACACACACACATATTCTTTCTTTTATTCTTTTACTTATTTCAGTCATTTGCCTGCAGCCATGCTGGAGCATCGCAGGACTTATTCTTGTTAGCCTAGTACTTATTCTATCGGTCAATTTTGCCGAACCGCTAAGTTACCGGGATGTAAAACTCAGCATCGGTTTCAGCGATGCTGGAGTGACAAATGCACACACACGCAACACACACACATATACATATATATATATATATATTATATATATATATATATAATATATACATGATATATATACGACGGGCCTCTTCAGTTTCCGTCTACCAAATCCACTCACAAGGCTTTGGTGGGCCCGATGTTATAGTAGAAGACACTTGCCCAAGGTGCAACGCAGTGGGACTGAACCCGGAACCATGTGGTTGGTAAGCAAGTTACTTACCACACATATATGTATATATTATTATTGTCGTTGTTGTTGTTGTTGTCATTATATATATTTTGTGTTTCCGTAGTGGTGTCACGGAAGATTGTTATCCATACCAAGCAAGGACAGATCAATGTACCATTCCAAAACTGAGCTCTCCTGATATTTGCCCAAGTGGTAGAGTCTTCAAAGAACACATGAAATTCAAGATGACACCGCCATATCGTATCCGAAATGATGTGAGTATTCATAGTTGCTTGTATTCTTTTATTTGTTTGTTTCAGTCACGCTGGAGCACCGCCTTTAGTCGGAGGTGCTGATCGAGGAAGTTTCTTTCACGTTTTTCATAATGAGGACGTGCTCCATCTTACACAAAAAGTTTGGGAAGGCGATATCGAAAATACGCCAGGTAACGCTCACCATTCATCGTCTCTCGTGGAATATGGAATGCACAAATTCCTGCAGGTGATATCGCCGCTCAAATGACAAGAGAAAAGTGAACTGGCGTGCTTTTCCCAAACCAGTTCAGGGTCATCTTCTGAACAACAGAAGCAGTTATGGCGGTTGATGTGACCGGAAACACGGAAGGTCGCTTCATCAGAGAAAATGGGTAGATCAAAAGAGAAAATCAGGAATCTCTGGCTTCTGCCAGAGATTCTCTCTCAAAATTCGATACGTTGAATAATCAATGACATATAGAAATAATAACAGCATGCTTCAAGAAACTACAGAACTAACAGACACATAAAGTTGGGGCACTAACTCTGGCCCACCCTTATATATATATATATATATATATATATATATATATATATAATATAATATATATATATATACCGGAGTAACACATAAAGTGAAAAACAGGTGGAAAAAAGAGTACTCAAATACCTATTTCTTTATTGCCCACAAGGGGCTAAACATAGAGGGGCTAAACATAGAGTACTCAAATACCAGTGGTAGAGTAATATGCGGCAACGGGAAACTCAGAGTAACAGGTTTTGTTGAATTTTCTGCTGCTTTAAATAAAGTATATATATATATGGACAGCCATGAAACGATCGTAGTGTTATACTAATTATCTTTTTTTAATAATTTTGATTATATTAAAAATATATTAAATTAATTAATCTTATGTATTGGCTTAAGTTTTCATTGATGATTTGCCTAATAGTGGTTTTATCTCTAATAATATATATTATATATATATAATATATAATATATATATTATATATATATATATATATATATATATATATATATATATATATAATATATATATATAAGAATCATATAAGCAATATCCATATATATATAAGAACAGACATGAGAAATCTAATCATAGGATTCAACACGCTAAAAGAACAGCTAGTTCTATAACCAAAAATTAGGGATAAAATTCGACAGGAACGAAATGAAAAATAAAAACATTTTACCATCTATATATATATATATATATATATATAGGGTGGTCCAGAAGTAGGTTTACAGTTATTCGACTATCTCTTTCGCATTCATATATTAACAGTTTAGGTCCTAATTATGAAAAAAAAACATGAAACCGTTATTTAACAAGATGGAGCACCTCCACATTGTGCGTTGACAGCAAGAGACTACCTTAACCAAGCCTTTCCACAGCATTGGTTTGGAAGACGGGGCAGCATCGAATGGCCATCACGGTCACCTGACCTGACAGTAATGGATTTCCTTTTGGTGGGGTGTTGTAAAGAACAGGGTTTATGAGAAGAATCCCAAAACAGTAAATGAATTAAAAGACTACATTTCTGACGCATTTCACTGAAATTGATGGAGATCGGAATTGGTGCTGCACTGTGTGTCAGAGTGTTCTGGAGAGGTTTGAAGAATGGTGTAATGTTGAAGGGGGACATTTTGAGCATCTGAGAGATTAAACTTTATCTGTTTAAGATGTGCATAAACAATGTGATTGTAAGACAGAAATTTAAATATAATAAAATGTTCGAAAAGAAATTTAAGGTGCCTACGTGATAACTGTAACCCTACTTTTGGGCCACCCTGGTATATATATATATAGCTAAACCTCGCTAAGATAAATATTTCAATTACCTGAAGATTGACTGTAACCATAACTCGAATTATTACGAATTGGACAGCCATGAAACGATCGTAGTGTTTTACTCATTATCTTTTATTAAACTTTTAATACTTTTGATATATATTTAAAATAATATAAATTAATTAATTTTATGTATTGCCTAATAGTGGTTTTATCTCTAATTTAATATAATATATATATATATATATATATGATCATGTTTTTATGGAGGTATCTATTCAGGTATGAATGAATGAAATGAGTGGAAATAAGAGACAAGTAATTAATACACTGAATATATTTTTCTTCTTTTCAGGAACACACGATTAAGAAGCAGATTTATGAAAATGGACCAGTACAAGGTAGGATTATGTTTGACATTATTCATATCAATGAATTTTTTTTTATCTTTTGTTTATTGATTGCATATTTGAACTTGTGACTCACGTCTAAGCTTAAGTTTATTATTGACTGATGCTTGAACTTCAGTTTATTTCCTCATGCCCGAGCCTCAGTTTGTTGATTTTCGTTTGGACTTCATTGTTCACTCATATTTGAACCTCCGTTCAACCTTAGCTAAAACCTTGTTGACTCCTGGTTGAAATATCAGTTTATTCATCGATGCTTGAACTTCAGTGAATCAGTAAAGCGTAAGACAAATTTTTCTGCTTTATGTTCCCTAGATCCTTGCGCTCTTCGTTCAAATCACGCCGAAGTCATCATTGGCTTTCATCCTTTCAGTTTCGATAAAATAAAATAACAGTCTAGGGCAACAGTTCTCAACCGCAGCTCCTAGGGCTGGATGCCCTCAAGAATCCTTCCGGTGGCCCCCGACAGTCTTCCCTATATAAATATGTTTTTTTTTCTTTAATTAACTTGCGCATTACTTTTTTTTGGTGCTGCCTCCTAAAAAGAATCTAGGTTTTGGGTGCGATCCGGATATTAAAAGGGGTTGAGAACCACTGGTCTAGAGCGATGGCACGGTTGGATGCTCGGAGCATCAGAAGAGATACCTTATGGTATTTTTCTGGCCGTTTGTGTTCTGATTTTTTGGATGATAAATTTAATCCATCGCCCGGTCGAAACACAACCACTTGGTTATTGAGTGCTTTTAACAGGGTCTATTATGTTGCAAACATTAGGACCAGCTCTTCGGCTTACAATAATTTTCTCAAACAAGTCTCGGAAACCTGGACAAAATAAATGATCGTGGGTGCTGTCCCTCCCATCCTGACCAAACGGTAAAAAGCGGTTCATTTCTTCATTCTTTGTCTCCATTATTCTTCCATTTATTTCTCCTTATTTTATTTCTATTCTCTTGTTCTTCTCTTTCTCCAGCTATATTCAATGTGAAAGAAGACTTCTTTGTCTATAGATCCGGTGTCTATCGTCATGTCAACACGGTTACAAACCTACCTCAATCCTATCATCAAACTGGCTCTCACTCGGTTAGAATAATCGGGTAAGTGATATAAAACTGGGCTACATTCCTTTTACGTATGCTAACATGTGACAATGAAAGCAAGAAGAAAGAGTATTCCGGTTATGCGAGAGTATGACGTCTTCGTGTATAAAGGGTGTGAGCGTAGACAGGTTAATGTGTGTATATATATAAATATAAGATGTGTTTATTGCCGTGTGTGTATGTGGCCGAAAGCAAGCATAAGAAGCGGCTTGTATATATTCTATAAACTTAAATTCTATAATCTTAATTGTTCCTTAAATTTGAGAATCGAAAGTGATTGAGACAAAAGGTTTCCAGTTCTCCAGTTCCAAGAGATAAGAGTTTGGATATCAATGCTGCAATGTGTCTCGTGCACAGACACTACCTTGCAACATGTAATGGCGCACCACGTTTAACCGTAAACAGGTACCACGGCGATCAACTTCGGACCACTGTAAACGTGAGTGCGTGTGTACACTTCCTTCAGCCATGTAACCACACACGTGCTTTTCTAGGGTTATTTTTTTACTTCTCTCCGGATCTTTCCTCTTTCCGATGAAGAGATATGCTCGAAACATTACATACTCCCTCTTTTTCCCATCTTAAGCCAAGCGTCAATCTAATACATTCGTTGTGTACGTCTATTCACTTTTGTTGTTTTGTTTTTATTTTCGTTTCGATTTGTATATATATATATGTGTGTGTGTGTATGTATATATATGTGTGTGTGTGTGTGGTGTGTGTGTTGTGTGTATATATATGCATATGCTTGTATGTATGTATGTATGTATGTATGTATGTATGCGTATATGTATGTATGTATGTATGTATGTATGTATGTATGCGTATATGTATGTATGTATGTATGTATGTATGCGTATATGTATGGATGTATGTATGTATGTATGTATGTATGTATGTATGTATGTATGTATGTATGTATGTATGTATGTATGCATGCATGTATGTATGTATGTATGCATGTATGTATGTTGTATGTATGTATGCATGCATGTATGTATGTATGTTTGTATGTATGTATGTTTGTATGTATGTTTGTATGTATGTATGTATGTATGTATGCATGCATGCATGCATGCATGCATGCATGTATGTATGTATGTAATGTATGTATGTATGTATGTATGTATCTATGTATCTATGTATGTATGTATGTATGTATGTATGTATGTATGTATGTATGTATGTATGCATAGTCAATTCAAAAAGACAAAGAATTAATAAGCAGAGATAAAAAAAAAAAAGCGAACGTGAGATCGTGCACAAGATATATATTAATTTGACGTTCGGTGAAGGAAGAGATTTTTTGTTGACGTTTCGAACAGAGCTCTTCATCGGAAAGAGGAAAGTCCAAAGAGATAGAAGGAAAAATAAGGAAAAATCGCCACCGGTTCACGTGCGGTTGCATTTCTGAAGTGACCAGAAGTGGAAGGAGGAAGAGAAATTGGTTTATGGGACAGGAGAGTGTGAAGATGGCCGGTGTGTGTGTGTATGTGAGTGTGTGGGGTAATGTGTGTGTATGTGTGTGCGGTAGCGTGTGTATGTATGGTAGTGCACATGTGTGTGTTGTAACCGTAACTGCGTGTGTGTATATGGTAGTGTGTGTACGGGTGGTAGTGACTGTGTGTTTGTGTGTGTGTGTGTGTGTGGCAATAACTATTCGTGTATACGCCGCTCTGAGAGGTCAATCATGAGTCAGCAGTTATAGTGAAAGGTGTGTCAATGGGTGTGTGTGTGTATGTATGTGTGTTGTGTGTGTGTGTGGTGTGTGTGTGTGTGTGGTGTGTATGTGTGTGTGTGTGTGTTTGTTTGCATGTTTCGTAGACGGAGTAGTCAATAGTGAGTGAGCAGCAGTCTGAAAGGTGTGTGAATGGGTGGGTGTGGCTCTGTGTGTCTGTGTGGATCTGTTTGTGGGTATTCTGCGGGCGTGTGTGTGTGTGCATGTGTGTGCGTGCTGGATGTGTACGAGTGTGTGTGTGGTGTGTGACAGGGTGTAAGGGGCGGGATGACAAGGGTATGTGCACGTTTGTCTTGTTATTAGTGTGTATGTTTGTGGGTGTGTCAGCGTGTATATATGCATATGCGCATGTGAGTGTGTGGGGGCGGCCTTTATGTGGGTGTGGGTGTGGCCGTGCATGTGTATGTGTATGAGCGTGTATGGAGGTGTGTGTGGGTGGGTGTGTATATATGAGTGTGATTTCATGCGAATGAAGTTGTGTACGTGTGAGTGTGTGGGTACATGAAAAAATAATTAAAAATACAAGTCAAATAATAAAAACATGAGAAAACAAAGTAATATTAAAAAAAGAAAAAATAATACAAAATAAAAATTAAGAATCATTAAAAAATGAAAAGGATTATATAAATAAGTCAGTAACAGAAATAAATGAAAAACAAATAAAATAGAATAAAATTGTTTTTTTAAGGGATTGTGGGGAAGTCACTGACAGGAGGGGGTTGTGTTGAATCTGAAAGGAGCGTGAGTACCTAGAGTGAAAATGTAACGCTGTTCAAGGCGGAATCTAGTGTTGGTAGATCCATGGAGTGGGACAAAGCCAAAGACGGTGAGGTCTCGGGTGGAGTGGCCGGCCAAGGGAAAATGACAAGCGACGGTTGTGTTCTTGCGTGGACGAACGTCTCGGAGGTGTTCGGTGAACCGGTCTGACCAACATGTTTGTGGGTGTGTCGGCGTGTGTATATGCATATGCGCGTATGAGTGTATCGGGGGCCTCTATGTGGGTGTGGCCGTGCATGTGTATGTGAATGAGTGTGTATGGAGGTGTGTGTGGGTGTGTCACCTGGCAGAAACGTTAACACGCCGGGCGAAATGCTAAGCGGTATTTCGTCTGCCGTTACGTTGTGAGTTCAAATTCCGCCGAGGTCGACTTTGCCTTTCATCCTTTCGGGGTAGATAAATTAAGTACCAGTTACGCACTGGGGTCGATGTAATCGACTTAATACCTATGTCTGTCCTTGTTTGTCCCCTCTGTGTTTAGCCCCTTGTGGGTAATAAAGAAATAGGTCTGACCAACATAAAGTCTATTGCAAAGATTACACCTGATGCAGGTAAATAAGGCTTGAAGAAGTGCAGGAGAAGGCGTTCGTAATGTAGAGGGTGTGCTGGTTGGATCCAATAAGGGAGGTGGTGTTGGTGGTGAAGAACAGGTGTGGAAACGGGGTCTGGAGCAAGGGGAGGATCCGGGTTGGGCGGGAATGGAAGAGAAGAAGGAGCTACGAACCAGTACATCGCGTAGGTTACGGGCGCGTTTGAAGGAGGGCAAGGGTGGGTTGGGGGAAATAGGGAGGGTGGTGAGATCTAGCTGGAGACGACGGAAGATCGACTTCGCCTTTTATCCTTACGGAGTCAATAAAATAAGTACCAATCGAGTTCTGGGGTCAATGTAATTGACTGATTGACTGGTTCAATCTCCACAAATTCTTGACTTGGTACTTTTAGTAGAAAGAATTATCATCAAGATTGGAAGATCGGCAGAATCGGTAAAGAACCAGAGGAATTGTCTTTTATATGATTCCGGCCCTTTTCGCTCATGTTGAAATCCTACTGAGATGGACATGGCACTCCATTCTTCCGGGTTTTCACAAAATTTCTGATTTTGCATCTATTTTAGAAACAGCTGTTATTATCTTCATTTACATATTTACTATCATAACTATTATGACAATAATATATATCACGAGCAAAACGCCCCTC